>NC_035438.2:132662733-132908959 GCF_002127325.2 Helianthus annuus | reverse complement strand
ATGATCGCATTAACATCCAGGATCCTCATCATGATAGTTTAGTTATTACTCTCTTTATCTCTAACCATTTTGTCCGCAGGATCCTTATCGACGGAGGAAGCTCAGTGAACATTATCCAGCTTGATGTTCTGAAGAAAATGGGTATCCAGAATCAGACATCACACCAAGATCCTCCGTGCTTGTAGGATTCAGTGGAGAAACGAAGAAAACTTTGGGGGACATCAAACTCCCAATCTACGTGGAAGGATTACATAATTATCAAAAATTTTGTGTTATTGACTGTTTATCTTGTTGCAATGTTATCCTTGGCAGGCCCTGGATACATGATATGAAAGCAGTCCCATCCACCTATCATCAATGTGTGAAACTCCCTAGCCCATGGGGGATAATCAAGATCGACAGTGATCAGCAGGAGGCTAAGGATTGTTATACCTTATCCATGAAGCCAACCTCGAAGCCAAGGGAGCAATAGCAATTACAGTATCCTCCGAGGAATGTCTTGAAGGCAAGGGAACAAGATGTGGACGAAATCCTCTTGGATCCTAGTGATCCTGAATCAAAAATCTATATCGGATCAGGGATCCTTGGCAAGATGAAAGAAGACATGATATCCTTCCTCAAAAGAAGAAAGTCTACCTTTGCATGGAAGCACGAAGATATGACAGGTATATCTAAGGATATCATAACTCATAAACTTGGCATTGACAGGTCTATCAAACCAATCCATCAAAAAAGGAGGAAGTTTGCACCAGAAAGGAATGCCATTATCCAAGAAGAAGTAGAGAGACTACTTCGAGCAGGTATGATCAGAGAGGTAAAATATCCAAAATGGTTAGCCAATGTGGTCGTTGTCCAAAAGAAAAACGAAAAGTGGAGGGTTTGTGTCGATTTCACTGATATGAATAAGGCATGTCCCAAGGATCCTTTCCCATTACCCCACATTGACTCCATGGTGGATGCAATAGCGGGGCATGAACTGTTGACCTTTATGGATGCATCATCTGGATTCCAACAAATTCAGATGGAACCATCTGACCAAGAGGATACAGCCTTTATGACCCCAACCGGTTTGTATTGTTATATTGCCATGCCTTTTGGATTAAGAAATGCAGGTGCAACATATCAAAGGCTGGTGAATATGATGTTCAAAGATCAAATTGGACAAACTATGGAAGTATACATAGATGATATGGTAGTCAAATCAAAGAAAGCTGAGGATCACCTAAAGGATTTGGAAGAAGCATTTGATATGCTTGATAATTATAACATGAAGCTTAATCCTTCAAAATGCCACTTTGGTGTTAAGGCAGGTAAATTCCTAGGATATATGGTAACTCAGAGGGGCATTGAAGCAAGTCCGGAGCAAATTAAAGCACTGGTGAATATCAAATCCCCTGCCAATGCTAAGGATGTGCAAAGGCTAACAGGCAGGATAGCAGCTCTGAACAGGTTCATATCAAAATCCTCAGAAAAATGTAAAGAATTTTACGATATCCTAAGAAAGAACAAGAAGTTTGAATGGACTGAGAAACATGAGAATGCTTTACAAGCCCTTAAAGAATATATGTCCTCAGCACCAGCATTAACAAAGCCCGAAAAAGGAGATGTGTTATCCTTATATTTGGCGGTATCCTCAACCGCTGTAAGTGCTGTCCTTGTTAAGGATCATGAAGGTACACAATATCCTATCTACTATGTAAGTAAGAGTTTACTTGATGCCGAATCCAGGTACTCACACCTCGAAAAACTTATTCTTGCATTAATCATGGCATCAACTAAGTTAAGGCATTATTTTGAAACCCATACTATCGTTGTTAGAACTAACTTTCCAATTAAGAATGTCCTCAGGAAACCAGAGATGTCAGGAAGAATGGCTAAGTGGGCAGTAAAGCTTAGTGCCCATGATATAAGATATGAGCCAAGAACAGCCATTAAATCCCAAGCACTAGCTGACTTTGTGGCTGATTTCAGTAGTGATCTACAAAAAGAAGCAGAATTGGAGGTCCAACAGCTGGATGAGACCAAGGATCCTTGGATACTACACACTGATGGATCCTCAAATGTCAAGGGCACAGGGCTCGGGATACTACTAAAATCGCCACAGGGGGACATAATACCCCACTCCATAGCCTGTGAGTTCCAAGCAACTAACAATGAGGCTGAATATGAAGCCTTAATTGCTGGCTTACAAATTGCTAAGGATATGGGGGTGAAGTATCTTAAAGTATATGTAGACTCATTATTGATCACCAATCACTTTAATGGATCCTATGCTGTTAAAGGAGAAAAACTAACCAAATATTTAGAGATAGTCAAGGAATTGGCACTCTCTTTTGTCTCTTTCAGCTTAACACAGGTACCAAGGGAGGAGAACACAGAAGCTGATGCATTGGCCAACCTAGGATCATCCTTGAAGATTCCAGAAGACATAAGTATCCCTATCATCCATATCCTGGCTCCTGCTATTGAAAATCAGGTGGCCATGGAAATAGAAGAGGATACTGCAGTGATCCCTAGTGAAGAAGCTCAGTCTTATTCAGGATCATGGATCTCACCAATCATGAGATACTTGCAATACGGGGAGATTCCGATGGGAGAAAATCCTAGAGCTTTCAGGATTAAGGTATCTCAATTCACAATTTTGAAAAATGTATTATATAAACGATCTCTTGCAGGACCATATTTAAGATGTATCGAGGATCCTGAAATTGAAGAAGTGTTGAGAGACTTCCATGAAGGAGATTGTGGAAACCACACTGGGGGCAGAGCATTATTCTCAAGGATCCTTAGAACAGGATACTACTGGCCAACTATGAAAAGGGATGCTGTAGAATATGCTAAGAAGTGTGATCCTTGTCAAAGACACAGCAATATCCTCCATCAGCCAGCTGAATTTTTACACCCAATACCATCCTCTTGGCCATTCATGAGATGGGGAATGGATATAGTTGGCAAGCTTCCTAAAGCACCTGGTGGAAAAGTATTTATGCTTGCCATGACTGACTACTTCTCCAAATGGATAGAAGCTGAAGCCTTTGCTCAAGTCAGAGAAAAGGAAGTTATATCCTTTATTAAAAGAAACATTATAACTAGATTTGGCATTCCCTCTGAAATTGTATGTGATAATGGTTCCCAATTCATTGGGAGCAGAACCACTAACTTTTGTGACAGTTGGGGAATTAAGATGATAACATCAACACCAGTTCATCCACAAGCCAATGGTCAAGCAGAATCATCCAACAAGATCATCATCAACAATCTGAAGAAGAAGCTAGGATCCAAGAAGGGGAAATGGGCAGAGGAGTTACCTTATGTGCTATGGGCTGATAGGACAACTCCCAAGAATGCCACTGGTCAAACACCTTTCTCTTTAGTATTTGGGGCAGAAGCAGTGATCCCAACAGAGATGGTGATCCCAACTGCTAGAACAAGTGCTCGTGATCCTGAAGAAAATGCTACAATCCTGACTCAGGATTTGGATACTATTGAGGAAATCAGGGATCTGGCTAGGATAAGGATGGCAAGCTACCAACAAAGAATGGCTGGTGCTTACAACAGAAATGTTAGGATAAGGAAGTTCCAAGTCGGAGATATGGTGTTGAGAAAAGCATTCCAAAACACTATCAATCCTGCTGACGGGAAGTTAGCACCAAAGTGGGAAGGCCCTTACTTGATTGAAGCTGAAGCAGGAAAGGGGGCATACAGATTGCTAACCATGGAAGGAAATTTGTTACCAAGAGCCTGGAATGCTGTTCACTTAAAGAAATACTTTATGTGAACATGATCCTTCAAGCATGTGATCCTTACATTGAAGTATCCTCGAAGGATCCCGGTGATGTCAGTGATCCTTACTCTGGTAATGTCCTTATCTTAAAACTATTACATTTCCTTACTTTTTACCTAAGGATAAGGATCATGTATCCTTCATCCTCTTCTCACGAACCATTTGAGTTATGATAGTTCAGGTATCTTCAGCATACCGCAGATCCTTGGGTTCAACCCCAGTTATCCTTGGGATTATCCCCAGTTTCCGCCAGCAGCGCATGATGATCCTGATATAGTTCACGTCTTTGGGACCAGTACCCACTTCCGGGTCTGACAACCTCATCGTACTGGCTATACCTAGGATCCTACGTATAATGGTAGACGTACCATACATCCGTTCATAAGGTTTCTAACGTTTTCACGTTAGCTAAGGTTTTGGCATTTTCATGTCACTAAGATTGGATAGTCGCCAGTAAGGGCCATACTCCAGTTTACATACGATCCTTGGGCTTGTCCCCAGTTATCCTTTGGGCTTGTCCCCAGTTATCCTTTGGGCTTGTCCCCAGTGATCCTTTGGGCTTGTCCCCAGTTATCCTTTGGGCATGTCCCCAGCTATTAATTTATCTTTTACATTGGCTTAGTCCCAAGTTATGTTCCATTTTTCAGGTTCTCGAAGTTAAACAAATAAGGATCCTTAATCCTTATTATCCGTTAAAATTTCACTTATGGTTATCTTGATTAAAGGTTAGGATCCCAACTTGGATCCTCAGGTATGATCCTTGACTATTTTGATTATACTAAACAACCCTTACACTTTGACAACTAAACCTATGATCCTTAAAATTGATTGCTTCAAAAATTTTCAGTGTCAGGATATTTGATCTAGGATCATATCCTAAATTTATTAAACATGGTTTGCTCAACTCTTGTTACTCTAACAAATATGTTTCTAAAACAAACTGGAAAATAAGAAGACAAATAAAGAATAACAACACGAGATAAGCCAGAAAGATTAAAGTTATATTATTAACAAAAGGATCTTAAACCCTTTCAAAAAGTTGTCAAAATTGCCAACCCACATTTCTACCAGCGGGTTGGCAAAGGGTGTCCATTGTCTATGCGGTCTTAGCAGGTGCAGGAAATTAAAGGCGGCAGGATCACAAAGGCTTCATCCCCCAAACAGAGGATCCCTCCACCATTTGCGATCCTACCTATTGTCCAAAGGATCCAGGATCCTTAACCCTAAAAACTATTGTTTAAGTACAGACCATCAATTGTTTCAAACATCAACAACCATGAAAACCACTACCAAACCTAAAAAATTGGGTTCCGGCCTAGTCTCGAAATATCCATCATCGCCCAATCCAGCAGCTTAAACCTTCGCTGCTCCATCACCACCAGCTTCTCCATCCTGATCCATGCCAGCATCACCACCTTCAAGCATAGGGATATCCTCAGCTTCATCATCGTCCTCCAATTCCGCCAGCCTTGCCTTCCAACCCTCCACATCCCATGAGCTCTTGTCGAAGGCAGGATCCTGAGCCTCCGCAGCCATCTGCAATTGTATCTTATACATAGCAATTGCGGCAGAGACCTTGGCATCCTGGGTGATCTCCTGCTTTTCGCCATCCATGTTGATCAACATTTGAGCAGCCTCATCCTTTGTAGCCCGGAGCTCCTTCTCAAGATCAGCTATCTTAAGATCCTTCAACACACCCATTTGTTGAAGGTCGGCGATTTGGCTTTCCTGATCCTCGACATGGCCTAGGTAGGTCTCTACTTCAGCAAGTTTCTGCAAAAAGGGAAAAAGGTAAGATCAGGACCAGGTGATCCTCAAAGAAACAGAATAAACAGACAGGATACTCAGGTAGGATAGCAAACAGGGGCAATGATCCTTACTTCATTAACGTAATCAAGAAACTGCTGGCGGAGCAGGGGAAATCCTTGAAGATCCTCAGAAGCCTTTCTCTTCTTTCCCTTACCCCTAATAGGAGCTTTAGGGGCTGAAGCAGAGGGACTGGCAGCAGGAGCCTTCTTCCTTGCAGATTTAACGTTTGCAAGATCATCAATACCAAACTTGGAGGCAGACTTGACAGATTTCCCAGCGCCTACACAATCAAAATAAGATAAGTACTTTAACTAATTCAAAAATCCTACATAGAACTACTTTTTAATGAGGATACTTACTTGACATTGTGGCAGATGCGGAGGATACTTCCTGTGAATCTTGAATGGCAACTTGAAAACTTCTGGTCTCAGGATCAAGCTTTTTGAAGGCTAGAACCCTCTCTTTTTCCGCAGGTGTCAGCTTCAGATAAGAGATGGAGATAGCTGCACAATAAACAAAAAACAAAGAAAGACATTAGTGATCCTCATCATAAGAGACAAGTCTGATGGTGATCCTTCCAGGATCCTCTATCCTACCATGAGTAGCCCACTCCTTGGGCAGATCCTTCCCGTTAGGGA
This sequence comes from Helianthus annuus, assembly GCF_002127325.2. Lineage (NCBI taxonomy): Eukaryota > Viridiplantae > Streptophyta > Magnoliopsida > Asterales > Asteraceae > Helianthus > Helianthus annuus. The sequence goes on along the minus strand of NC_035438.2, from coordinate 132,902,728 downwards.
TGGTATCCCTCCTAACAAAGAAGAATCGTCGCTTCCAGTTGGTATCATTTTCGGTGACCTTAAAAAACAGGGTGATCCTCTCCAGCTTTCCGTTTCAGCAAATATTGATAGGAACCAAACGTGGTAAGATCATAAAGATCAGCCAGCTCTGCCATCCCTAAGTCAATCCCCTCCTGCTCGATGATCCTCTCGAAGGTATACAGAACCCTCCAGATCATCGGCATGGCTTGGATATAAGATATGCCGGTCAAGGAAAAGAAGGATTGGGTGAAGGCTGGAAAAGGATACGAATATCCTATGGTAAACGGAGTTGCAGGAAAGGCCACCCAGGTGTCGGAAACAAAATCGCTTAAAGCGGTGGAAGTGAATGACTTGAAGATAGCATCCGCCGGAAAACAGTGACGGATCCTATCAACATGAGCATCAGTGAAGCAGCACCTCTCCGTAGGAGAGTCTTTGACGATCCCTTGGCTTTTCAGGGGACTGCTCTTCTTGTGATCCTTGTGAGGGGAATTTCGGAGCAACATACTCATGGCTGAATAAAAACAGGGAGCAGAAAAACAGAGCAAGAGAAGGAAGAAAGAAAAGAGAATACCTGATCGATCTTCGGTAGAGATTATAAAGGGAGAATATCTTGAATTTAAATGCAGATTGATCCTAACCCTATCTCCTATTTATAATCATGATTTGCAGGATTGTCACATCTATGACGTAAGGGTTGCAACGGCTAGTTCGAGATTAACGGCTAGTTATCCGAGTCGCCCATTGCAGATAAGATCAAAGCAAAATATAACTCGTTAATTTACAATAAACTCCTTATATTTTGGGGGCAATTGTTAGGGCTGGATTTTTATGATATATGATCCTTACATGTGATCCTAACCAGTGATCCTTGTTTCTTTAGCAGATAGTGATCCTCAGCAGGACTTCAGGATCAGGATCATGGACCATTATAGGATCCTCATGCTAACAGTTACCTTCATTGAATTAAATGATATTTTGCAGGAACATCTAGCAGGATCCGCTCTTAGCATCACGATCAAGGGACGCGTCTTTACAATTATAGCATGTGCTTAATCGGAGATGGACGTTGCAAAGGATATGGAAACTTGGCATGATTTAAGGGCGACAATTTAGGCTAGATTTACTTTTATTTCTAAAGGGGTAATGAGCTGATTATTAGTCTTTTTACCTAAAATAGGCCACCTACACTTGTATATATAACACTCTTCCCCATTCGGAAGGGGACACAACACAATTCTCACACGCTTAGACACACATTACGATAGTGATCCTTGTACTCAGCTCATTATCATCCGAAGTTGTAACCATATTTTGATATATTGAAGTTGGTGATCGGTAGTTGCCATCACCCGAGGTTTTTTATGCCGGAGATCATACATTGATCAAGGGCTTTTTCCTCGTATAACTCATTGTGTCTTTGCATACTTCATACTGAAGTGATCCTTTACTTTTTCAATAAACCAAGCATCATTCCCCATTTACTTAGAGTTTGGTTACATTATCCTTGTGTGATTTTTGACCAAAACAGCTATGTCTAGAAGTTTCCTTCATCGCCCAATCCTGCAGCTCAAGCCTTCGCTGCACCATCACCACCAGCTCCACTTGCCTCTCCACCCTGATCCTTGCCAGCATCACCACCTTCAAGCATCGGGATCTCCTCAGCCTCCTCATCATCCTCCAACTCTGCCAGCCTCGCCTTCCAGCCCTCCACGTCCCATGTGCTTTTGTCGAAGGCAGGATCCTGAGCCTCCGCAGCCATCTGCAGCTGGATCTTATACATGGCTATCGCAGCAGAGACCTTGGCATCCTGGGTGATATCATGCTTCTCATAATCAAAGTTGATCAGCATCTTGGCAGCTTCATCCTTGGTAGCCCGGAGCTCCTTCTCAAGATCAGCAATCTTGAGATCCTTCAGCACACCCATCTGTTGGAGGTCAGCAATTTGACGATCTTGATCCTCGACATGGCCAACATAAGTCTCTATTTCAGCAAATTTCTGCAAGGAAAACAAGGCATAACGTCAGAAACAAGTGATCCTCAAAACTGTCAGGATAATAAACAAGGGCAGTGATCCTTACCTCGTTAAAGTAGTCCAGAAATTGTTGGCGGAGCAGGGGCAGACCTTGTAAATCCTCAGAGGCCTTTCTCTTCTTTCCTTTACCCCTAATAGGTGCTTCAGGGGCTGAAGCGCTTGGGCTAGCAGGATTCTTCTTCCTTGAGGATTTCACGTTGGTCAGATCATCGATGCCAAACTTTGAGGCAGACTTAGAAGATTTTCCAGCACCTACACAACCAAAATAAGATAAGTATTCTAATTAAACTTGAAAATCCTACATAGAATTACTTTCTAAATGAGGATACTTACTTGACATTGTGACAGAGGCAGGGGATACTTCTTGGGAATCCTGGGTAGCAACGTGGAAAGTTCTTGTCTCCGGATCAAGCTTCTTGAAGGCCAAAAGTCTCTCTTTTGCAGCGGGTGACAACTTCAGACGAGAGATGGAGATAGCTGCACAATAAACAAGAAAATATCAGTGATCCTCATCCTAAGGAACAGGTTTTATGATGATCCTTCAAGGATCCTCTATCCTACCATGAGTAGCCCACTCTTTGGGCAGATCCTTCCCCTCAGGGATGGTATCTCTCCTAACAAAAAAGAACCGTCGCTTCCAGTTCGTGTCATTCTTGGTAACTTTAAAAACAGGGTGATCCTCCCCAGCTTTTCGCTTAAACAAATAGCGATGGGATTCGAAAGCGGTAAGATCATACATCTCAGCCAGCTCCGCCATACCAAGGTCTATCCCCTCTTGTTCAATGATCCTCTCAAGGGTGTATAACACCCTCCAGATCATGGGCATAGCCTGGATATAGCAGATGCCGGTAAGAGAGAAAAAGGATTGGGTAAACTGTGGGAAAGGATACGAATATCCTATCAAGAACGGAGTAACCGGGAAAGCTACCTAAGTATCAGAAATAAAATCACTCAAAGCAGTGGGGGTAAAAGACTTGAAGAGAGTGTTCGCCGGAAAGCATTGACGGATTCTGTCGATCTGAGGATCGGTAAAACAGCACCTCTCAGTGGGAGAATCCTTGATGATCCCTTGGCCCTTCAAGGGACTGTTATTCTTAGGATCCTTGTGCGGAGAGTTCCGGAGCAACATCTTTTCAAGACGATAGAAAGAATAAGAAAAACAGAGCAAGCAAGGAAGAAGGAGAGGGGGAATACCTGTTCAATTCTCTGATCGCGGTTATAAAGGGAAGAGTTCTCGAATTTAAATGCATTCGATCCTATCCCTATTTCTATTTATAATGATGATTCGTGCAGGGTTGTCACTTCCGTGACGTCAGATTGCAACGGATAGTTCCATTGTAACGGCTATATATCCGTTAAGTCAGTTAGAGATAAGACCGGCAAAATATAATTCGTTTATATTAGATAAATACTCCTTATATTTTGGGGGCAATTGTTAGGGCTGGATTTTTTTGACTTATGATCCTTACATGTGATCCTTACACGTGATCCTAACCATTGATCCTTGTTTCTTTGGCAGATAGTGATCCTCAGAAAAGTTCCAGGATCAGGATCATGGAGCATCCTAGGCATCCTCTTACTAACGATTGTTCTCTTTGAATTTAATGTTGTTTTGCAGGAATTTCGAGTAGGATCCGCTCTTAACAACGTAAACAAGGAACCTGTCACGCTACTTTGGCATATGCATAATCAAAGATGGACGTTGTGGACAATATGGAAACTCAGCACAATTTAAGGGCGATAATTTAGGCTAAATTTACTTCTATTCTTAAAGGGGTAACGAGCTAATAGTTAGGTTATTTACCTAAAATACAACCACACACACTTGTATAAATAGCACTCTTCAACATTCGGAAGACACAACACATTTCTCACACGCTTTAGCACACGATACTATAGTGATCCTTGTACTTAGCTCGTTACCATCCAAAGTTGTAACCATTATTTGTTATATTGAAGTTTGGTGATCGGTAGTGTCCATCACCCGAGTTTTTTATGCCGAAGATCATTGATCAAGGGCTTTTTCCTCGTATAAATCCTTGTGTCACTTGTGCATTTTACATTTAAGTGATCCTTCACTCTGTTCATCATTCCAAGCATCATTCCCCGTTTACATAAAGTTTGGTTGCATTATCCTTAAGTGATTTTTGACCAAAACATGAATGATGCTTGGTATGATGAACTAAGATAAGGATCACTTAAATGAAAATTGCACAAGTGACACAAGGATTTATACGAGGAAAAAGCCCTTGATCAATGAATGATCTCCGGCATAAACAACCTCGGGTGATGGAAACTACCGATCACCAAACTTCAATATAATAAACAATGTTTACAACTTTGGATGGTAACGAGGTAGGTACAAGGATCACTATGGTGTAGTATGCTAGAGTGTGCAAGAAGTGTGTTGTGTCTTCCGAATGCTCAAGAGTGCAATTTATATAAGCGTGTGTGGTTGAAATTTAGGCAAGTCACCTAACTACTAGCTCGTTACCCCTTTAGGAATAGAAGTAAATTTAGCCTAACTAATTGCCTGTAAATTGTGCTAAGTTTCCTTATTCTCCACAACATCTATTTCCGGCAGTGTATGTGCGAGATTTACGTGAAAGGTTCCTTAATAATGTTGCCAAGACCAGGTCCAACTCGTAATTCCTGCAAAACAACATTAAATATAAAGAGAACAATCGTTAGTATGAGGATCCTTAGGATGATCCATGATCCTGGTCCTGAAGCTCTTCTGAGGATCATTATCTGCCAAAGAAACAAGGATCACTTGTTAGGATATCATGTAAGGATCACAGGTCATTAAAATCCTGCCCTAACAATTGCCCCCAAAATATAAGGAGTAATTATGTAATATTAACGAGTTATATTTTGCCAATCTTATCTATAACTAACTCAACGAATATATAGCCGTTGTGGCCGAACTATCCGTTGTAATCCTGACGTCATGGAAGTGACAACCCTGCACAATCATGATTATAAATAGAGATAGGGATAGGATCATTTGCATTTAAATTCAAGGACTCTTCCCTTTATAACCGCGACCAGAGGATTGAACAGGTATTCCCCTTCATCTTCTCTCTTGCTTGCTCTGTTTTTCTTATTTCGTTCAATATGTTGCTCCGGAACTCTCCCAGCAAGGATCCTAAGAAGAACAGCCCCTTGAAGGGTCAAGGGATCATCAAGGATTCCCCCACCGAGAGGTGTTGTTTTTCTGATCCTCAAATTGACAAAATCCATCATTGTTTTCCGGCGAACACCCTCTTTAAATCTTTTAGCCCTACCGCTCTGAGCGATTACATCTCTTAGACTTGGGTAGCTTTCCCGGTCACTCCTTTCATGATAGGATACTCGTATCCTTTCCCTCAGTTCACCGAGTCCTTTTTCTCTCTTACCGGCATCTGCTATATCCTGGCTATGCTGATGATCTGGAGGGTTTTATACACCCTTGAAAGGATCATCGAACAAGAAGGAATTGATCTGGGTATGGCGGAGCTGGCCGAGATGTATGATCTCACAACTTTTGGATCCCATCGATACTTGGTCAAACGAAAGGCTGGAGAAGAGCACCCTGTTCTCAAAGTTACCAAAAATGACATGAACTGGAAGCGGCGGTTCTTTTTTGTGAGGAGAGATACCATCCCTGATGGGAAGGATTTGCCCAAGAAGTGGGCTACCCATGGTAGGATAGAGGATCCTGGAAGGATCACCGTAGAACTTATCCTTTAGCATAAGGATCACTGATGTTCTGTTGTTTTCTTGTTGTGCAGCTATCTCCGTTTCACATCTGAAGTTGACACCTGCTGCAAAAGAGAGACTCCTGGCCTTTAAGAAGCTTGACCCTGAAGTCAGAACTTTCAAGATTACCACCCAGGATTCTCAGGAAGTATCCTCTGCTTCTGTCACAATGTCAAGTAAGTATCCTTATTTAGGGAGTATTTATATAATGAGAGTCAAATAAAATTAAGATACTTATCTTGTTTTGGTTGTGTAGGTGCTGGAAAATCCTCTAAGTCTGCTTCGAAGTTTGGCATCGACGATCTTACTATCGTCAAATCTTCAAGGAGAAAGACTCCTACTGCTAGCCCAACTACTTCAGCCCCTAAAGCACATATCAGGGGAAAAGGAAGCAAGAAGAGAAAGGCCTCTGAGGATTTGCAAGGTATGCCCCTGCTCCGCCAACAGTGTCTGGATTACATCAACAAGGTAAGGATCACTGTCCCTGCTTGTGTATCCTGCTAGTTTTGAGGATCACTTGTCTCTGATGTTGTTCCTTGTTTTCCTTGCAGAAATTTGCTGAGGTAGAGACATATGTTGGCCATGTTGAGGATCAGGATCGCCAGATTGCTGACCTTTAACAGGTTGGGGTGTTGAAGGATCTCAAGATAGCCGATCTTCAGAAGGAGCTCCAGGCCACCAAGAATGATGCTGCCAAGATGCTGATCAACTTTGACTATGAGAAGCATGAGATCACCCAGGATGCCAAGGTCTCTGCCGCCATAGCTATGTACAAGATCCAGCTACAAATGGCCATGGAAGCCTAGGATCCTGCTTTTGATAAGAGCACCTGGGATGTTGAAGGCTGGAAGGCTAGGCTGGCTGAGCTGGAGGATGAGGAGGAGGATGAGGAGATCCCGATGCTTGAGGGTGGAGGCACTGGCAAGGACCAAGGTGGTGAGGCAAGCGGAGCTGGAGGCGATGGTGCAGCGAAGGATTGAGCTGCAGGATTGGGCGATGATGGAAATTCGAGACTTAGCCGGAGCCCAATTTTTTTGTTTGGTGGTTGTTTATTTGAATAGTTTGATGGTTTGTACTTTGAACAATAGTTTTTAGAGTAAGGATCCATGATCCTTATGAACAATAGGTAGGATAATAGGTGGTGGAGGGATCCTCTGTTTGGGGGATGAAGCCACTTGTTATCCTGCCGACCTTTATTTCCTGCACTGCTATGACCACATGAACAATGGACACCCTTTGCCAACCCATGTGGACGGGCCACGTTTTGCTGGTAGAAATGTGGGTTGGCAATTTTGACAACTTTAAAGGGTTAACTATTTTGTGAATGAATAAAACTTTAACTTTTGACTTATCTTGTGATGTTATCCTTGTATATCCTTTAAATTCTCAATTGTTTTGATTTATACTTGTCTGAGTAAGAAAAGTTAAGCAAATTATGTTTAAGAAATTTAGGATATGATCCAGGATCAAATATCCTATAGTCGAGAACTTCCAAAAAGAAGTTAATTTTAAGGATCATAGGTTCAGTTGTCAAAGTGCAGGGGTTATTCAAAATAATGAATAAAATCGAAATAGTTAAGGATCATACCTGAGAATCCAAGTTAGGATCCTAACCTTTAACACTATAATCAGGATAACCATAAGAAAAACTTTAATGGATAATAAGGATTGAAGATCCTTAGTTGTTTAACTTCGAAAACCTGAAAATAGAATATAACTTGGGACTAAGCCAATATAAAAGACAAGTTAGTAACTGGGGACAAGCCCAAAGGATAACTGGGGACAAGCCCAAAGGATCACTGGGGACAAGCCCAAAGGATAACTAGGGACAAGCCCAAAGGATAACTGGGGACAAGCCCAAGGATCATAGGTGAACTGGAGTATGGCCCTTACTGGCGACTATCCAAACGTAGTGACATGATAATGCCAAAACCTTAGCTAACGTGAAAACGTTAGAAACCTTAGGAACGGATGTATGGTACGTCTACCATTATACGTAGGATCCTAGGTATAGCCAGTACGATGGAATTATTAGCCCCTAAAGCGAGTACTGGTCCCAAAGACTTGAACTATACCAGGATCATCGTGCGCTACAGGCGAAACTGGGGACAAGCCCGAGGATAACTGGGGACAAGCCCAAACAACTGGGGTTGAACCCAAGGATCTGAGTTGCTTCTGAAGATTGTCGACAATATGCTAAGGATACCTGGACTATCAGAACTCAAAATCTCGTGAGAGAAGGATGAAGGATACATGATCCTTATCCTTAAATAAGAAAATATGTAAATAAGAGTTCGAGCTTAGGACATTACCAGAGTAAGGATTACCGATACTTCAGGGATCCTTGAAGGATACTGCAAATGTAAGGATCATATGTGCCAGAAGGATCCTGCTTACATGAAATATTTCTTCAAGTGGACAGCATTCCAGGCTCTTGGTAACAAATTACCTTCCATGGTTAACAATCTATATGCCCCCTTTCCTGCTTCGGCTTCAATCAAATAAGGGCCTTCCCATTTTGGTGCCAATTTCCCATCAGCAGGATTAGTGGTATTTTGGAATGCTTTTCTCAATACCATATCCCCAACTTGGAATTTCCTTATCCTGACATTTTTGTTGTAAGCACCAGCCATTCTTTGTTGGTAGCTAGCCATCCTTATCCTAGCCAAATCCCTGATTTTCTCAATAGTATCCAAGTCTTGAACCAAGTTCTGATCATTTTCCTCAGGATCACGGGTACTTGTTCTAGCAGTTGGAACCACCATTTCTGTTGGGATCACTGATTCTGCCCCAAATACCAAAGAGAATGATGTTTGACCAGTAGCATTCTTGGGGGTTGTCCTATCAGCCCAAAGCACATAAGGTAATTCTTCTGATCATTTCCCCTTCTTGGATCCGAGTTTCTTCTTCAAATTGTTGATGATGATCTTGTTGGATGATTCTGTCACACCCCCAAAAATCCACACGCGGAGTACCACCGCTTGGAGGCGTGACATGACCAGGATCAAGCCATCAATCATATTGAACATAGCATAATATAAATAAGATAGGTCGTAAAACCCAATTCAATATAATTGATGTTCTAAACCAAACATAGTATCAATAGCGGAAGCATAATAATGTAAACCCAAAGTAAATCATAAGTTCAAGTATTCGAAACGTTAAACACAGTATCCAAGATCCATTGTCCACAACGACCCGCTCCTCCTTGTGCAAGCTCCATAAGTACCTACGGTCCTGCAAGGCATGCAGCAGAGAGTCAACAACTAGTTGAGCGAGTTCACAGTTAATAGTTCAGTAATAGTATAGTGTAAGTAGTATGTTCGTTCGTTATGTCATGTATTGTATTAGTTCCCATCGCGGCCTCCCAGGCAGGTATGCGAAGATATTAGGGGATGTCTTTCCCAAGTGTTCTAGACTAGGTTTATTTGTATCGCGGCCTACCAGGCAGGTGTGCGAAGATTAGTAAATTCCAGTTCGCGGCCTTCCCAAGACAGGTGTGCGAAGGCAGTCATAATATCGCGGCCAACCCTTGGCAGGTGTGCGAAGATCAGTTCAGTAAGTGTTACTAGTCTAGTCGTGTCATATCGTTCGGTTCTATCAGCTGAGTATGTACAATAATTCAACAAATCCCATTCCCACCCGGGAACCCCATGCCTTGGCTGTGTGAACTCACCTTGGTTTGCTCGGTATGCTAAAGTTAAGTGCTCACAATTTATCAGTCAAGTCCTATATTATGCACGTATGTTCAGTCAGTACATGTTCGTAATATTTCACATGTCATTTATGTCACAAGTGTGTTTAAGTATTCATCGTCATGTAACACATAACAGTTATTTCATGTTCATACATTATGCATCACAAGACGAAGTTCTTGGTCAAATCTAACATAGTTATACAATAACACACTTAACAGGGTTATCAGGTTTAACAAGATCAACATACCCAACCAGGTTAACAAGCTTAACAGGATTAACACATTTAACTGAGTTACATACTTAACAGGGTTAACATCTACCAGAATTAATAACTAACTGAGTTAAGGACTTTACATAGTTAATGAGTTTAACAGGGTTAATAGACTAACAGAACCACCATGCAAGATAATGGGCGAAATCACAAATACAGCGAAAACACTTGTTGGCCGAAATCACTTGGGCCGAAATCACATTTGGGCCGAAATCACATTTGGCCCGAAATCACATTTGGGCCGAAATCACATTTGGGCCGAAATCACATTTGGGCCGAAATCGTTTGGGCCGAAAACACTTGGGTCACGAAATCCCCAAGGTGTTTTCGTCGGGCATGAGTGTATGGCGAAAACACTCCTTGTGTTTTCGTCTGGCCCTTGTTTTCGTCTACAACACAGCAACAAACATGACAGTTACACGAAGCCGAAACCCTGATCATCACCTACAGTTACATCATCAATCATCACGAAATCATTGAATCAAGTCATCAACGTATTTACAAAACAGTAGCACAATATCATACAGAATCATGGCAAATCTTTCCTGGTGATACCTGATCACATATCCATCAAGAGTAAACATAACAAACAGTACACAGTTCATCATTCAGTTTTACGATCATCCTTATAACATCACTTTATCACGAATAGACACAACATAAACGATCATATCATCATCATTATTATACTAATCACATATGTATTTTAACCAGATATATACATATACGCAGACATGTAACGATCTATCGAAAGTTAAACACAATAAACCACGGTACAAACTAACCGAGATGGAAGGCTAATGAATTGATCGTAAACGAAGGCTCCGTAGATTTGCAGTTGCCGTCACAGTTAGGGAGGTGCTCTAGGGTTTTGCCGATTAACAGTTACCACGTAAAGTCTTGAAATCAAACATATAGTAAATCAACAGTGGGCCAAGGCCCATTTGGTTTTCGTTGGGCACATGTTGGACGAAAACACATGAAGTGTTTTCGTGAGGTGTGTTTTCGTGAGTAAAGGGTTTTTAGCCAAAGGTTTCATTCTAATAATTATACAATCATATATTATGCAATACACATACGCACACATAATATACACATCACGAATAACACGTATATTGCATCTCCAATAGATATATAAGGCACACTTTGCAAATTAAGTAAGTACGAGGTTAAGTCGAATAACAGCTTGAAAACACGGGTTGTCACATTATCCCCAACTTAAAAGAAATTTCGTCCCGAAATTTAGTACGTACCCACTGAGGAAGCTAGATAGGTTGCATCGTTCACTGGTTTTCTTGGGGTGTCACATCCTCCCCCCGTTGATCTGGAATTTCGTCCCGAAATTCCGTGGTAGTAGCTTTAGCCTCAGCAGTGGTTGTGTTGGTTTCGAATAACTGGGGATACTTTTATGTCATCTGGTCTTCGCGTTCCCAGGTGTACTCTGGGCCACGACGGGAGTTCCAACGAATTCGAACAAGAGGGATTCTCTTGTTTTTGAGAACCTTAACATCCCGGTCCGTGATTTCAACTGGCTCCTCGACGAACTGCAACCGCTCGTCGATAGTGAGTTCCTTAAAAGGAACTATGAGGGTCTCATCTGACAGGCACTTCTTCAGATTCGACACGTGAAATACATTGTGAACTGTACCGAGTTCAGCTGGTAGGTGTAGCTTGTAGGCCACTTTGCCTATTTTCTCAACGATTTCGAACGGTCCGACATACCGTGGATTGAGTTTGCCTCGTTTACCAAATCGAACCACACCCTTCCAGGGTGAGACTTTTAGTAAAACCCGGTCCCCGACCTGAAATTCCAACGGTTTCCTGCGCTTATCCGCGTATGCTTTCTGACGGTCGCGTGCTGCCGCCATGCGTTGTCGTATTTGTGCAATCTTTTCTGTGGCGTCCACTACAATCTCCGGACCCGTAATCTGACTATCCCCCACCTCTGCCCAACAGAGAGGTGACCGGCATTTACGCCCATACAATGCCTCGAATGGAGCGGCTTGTATGCTGGTGTGATAACTGTTATTGTATGAGAACTCCACCAAAGGGAGGTGCTTTTCCCAGCCGTTGCCGAAATCAATAACACATGCCCGGAGCATGTCTTCAAGAGTTTGGATCGTTCGCTCAGATTGCCCATCCGTCTGAGGATGATACGCTGTGCTCATGTCTAACCGTGAGCCGAAAGATTTGTGCATCGCTTGCCATAGCTCTGACGTGAATCGTGCATCCCGATCCGAAATGATGGAGGTGGGCACCCCGTGCCTCGAAACAACTTCTTTAAGATAAACGTCTGCGAGAGTGGAGAACTTATCCGTTTCCTTTATAGCCAGAAAGTGTGCAGACTTGGTGAGTCGATCCACGATCACCCATATGGTATCATTCCCACGCTGGGATCTGGGTTGGCCTGTAACGAAATCCATGGAAATTTCTTCCCATTTCCATTGCGGTATCTTGGGTTGCTGAAGTAGGCCCGCTGGTTTCTGGTACTCGACCTTGACTCTCGCACAAGTCAAACATTTGCGGACGTACGTTGCGATGTGGGCTTTCATGCTTGGCCACCAGTATGTTGTTTTGAGATCGTGGTACATTTTATCCGAACCTGGATGTACCGAGTAGCGAGACTTGTGAGCTTCATCCATCACAAGTTCTCGTAAACCGCCATAAAGTGGGACCCAAATGCGCCCTGTTACATAATAGGCACCGTCATCCTTTTGTTCCATTCGTTGCCTTGAACCGCGTAAGGCTTCAGCTTTGACGTTGTCGGGTTTCAATGCTTCGATCTGAGCAGTTCGTATCTGTGCAGGAAGACTGGACTGAATAGTGAGCTGCAAAGCTCGTACACGCCTAGGCAGAGTGTCTTTCCGACTGAGAGCGTCAGCCACAACATTGGCTTTGCCTGGATGATACTTAATAGCGCATTCGTAATCGTTCAGTAGTTCGACCCATCTTCGTTGTCGCATGTTCAAATCCTTTTGCTTAAGGATATGCTCGAGACTCCTGTGATCGGTGTAAATCGTGCACCTGGTACCGTACAGGTAGTGTCGCCATATCTTAAGCGCAAAAACAACAGCTCCCAGCTCCAAATGTGTGTCATGTAGTTCCGTTCATGAACTTTGAGTTGACGTGAAGCGTAAGCAATAACTTTATCCCGTTGCATCAATACACAACCAAGCCCCTGTATCGATGCGTCACAATAGACCACAAAATCATCCGTGCCCTCTGGCAATGAGAGAATAGGTGCGCTGCAAAGCCTATCCTTTAAGTACTGAAAAGCGGTTTCCTGGGAATCTCCCCAACGGTAGGTGACACCTTTCTGTGTCAACATAGTGAGCGGCTGTGCGATCTTGGAGAAGTCTTTGATGAACCGTCTGTAGTAACCCGCCAAACCCAAGAATTGGCGTATTTCCGTTGGTGTACGCGGTGCAGGCCAGTTCCTGATCGAGTCTACTTTGGATGGATCGACATGAATCCCATCCATGTTCACCACATGGCCTAGGAAGTGGACTTCTCGAAGCCAGAAGTCACATTTTGAAAACTTGGCGTACAATTGCTCCTTTCGAAGAATTTCCAAAATCAATCGTAGGTGTTGTTCGTGCTCCTCTTGGCTCTTGGAGTAAATCAGGATGTCGTCGATGAAGACAATCACAAACTTGTCTAAGTACGGCTTGCACACCCTGTACATCAGATCCATAAATACGGTAGGCGCGTTCGTTAACCCGAATGGCATGACAAGAAACTCGTAGTGACCGTAGCGAGTTCTGAATGCGGTTTTGGAGACGTCCTCATCCCGAACTCTCAGCTGATGATACCCTGACCTCAAGTCTATCTTGGAGTAGTAACTCGACCCCTGCAACTGGTCGAATAAGTCGTCTATACGCGAAAGAGGATAACGGTTCTTCACTGTCACCTTGTTCAGTTCACGGTAGTCGATGCACATCCTGAAAGTGCCATCCTTCTTTTTCACGAAAAGTACTGGAGCTCCCCAAGGCGATGAGCTTGGACGAATAAAGCCCTTTTCCAAGAGCTCTTGCAGCTGCTTCGACAGTTCTTCCAGCTCGGTTGGAGCTAAACGATACGGTGCTCGAGCTATGGGTGCTGCTCCAGGAGCTAGCTCAATCTGGAATTCGACTTGGCGGTGAGGCGGTAAACTGGGCAAATCTTCAGGGAATACCTGAGGAAAGTCACGCACAACTGGAATATCCTCCAGCTTCTTTTCCTTTGCTGATGCGTCAGTGACAAGTGCCAGAATTGCAGTGTGCCCCTTTCGTAAACATTTCTGAGCCTTCAAGAAAGAGATGATTCCAACCACAGCACCACTCTTGTCGCCTTGAACTTCAAGAGGTTCCTGACCAGAACGGGGAATACGGATGATCTTCTCGCTGCATAAGATTTCTGCCTGATGTTGGGATAACCAATCCATCCCGACAACGATATCGAAGCTACCCAAGACTATGGGAATAAGATCAATGGAGAAAGCTTGACCGGCTAAGACAATACTACAACCCTTGACTACTTGCATGGCTTCTAGGCTCTTACCATTAGCTAGTTCTACTACATGCTTGGTGTTTAGGGGTGTTGGTGCACGTTTTAACAATTTACTGGCTTTCACAGATATATAACTTGTATCCGCACCCGAATCAAATAAAACAGTAACATAAATATCGTCGAGAAGAAACTTACCCATAACCACATTGGGATCATTCATTGCGTCGCCCCGACCTAGTACGAATGCACGACCCCGAGCTTTGTTGCCATTGTTGTTGTTGTTGTTTCCCTCGTTGTTGTTGTTCCCGTTGCCCTGGTTATTGTTGTTGTTGCGATTCTGGATCTGGTTCAATTGAGGGCAATCACGTTTGTAGTGGCCTTCAGCCCCACACTGGAAACACCCCCGGTTTCCACGCTGTGGCAGCTGCTGCTGGTTCTGTGGAGCTGGCGGTGGGAGTTGCTGGTTCTGATTTGTTGGCCGTGAGCTTCTACAATCCTTAGCCTCATGACCCGGCTTGAGGCATCTTTGACAACGTTCCCTGCGACATCTCCCACTGTGGTGTTTGTTGCACCTATTACACCACGGGTGAGTTCCCCTATATCCACTCTGCCCCTGACTACCCGATGATTGCTGATTCGGACTCTGGTAGTCATTTGTCTTGCGCTGCTGTGCTTGAGACTGAACAGAAACTGATCCCTTGCTGGAATCCCCCTCCCATTTTCTCTTGTTGTCACTGGGAGTAGCAGATGTAGTGACAGCAGTAGTAGTAGCACTAATGCGTTTTGGCAGCTTGTTCTGATCCACTGCCTGATCGGTGAGTCGGTGGGCAAGACGCTGAATGTCTTGGATATTGTTGAGGTTAGCCGACGTCACGTGGCTCTGAATCTCTGGCGCAAGCCCCTTGAGATACAACTCAATGCGCTTAACTGGAGGGTCCACCATCATTGGACATAAGATGGCCAGTTCATTTGACCGTTTCGTATAAGCCTCAATCTCTGACCCCGTCATTTTCAAGTGGTATAGCTCATTCTCCAGCTTGTGAATGTCGTCTCGTGTGCAGTACTCACGTTTAATCAATTCCTTGAAATCCTCCCAAGGTGTGGCGTTAGCAGCTGCCAACCCTAGGATCTGTACTTGCGCGTTCCACCAGGTGAGCGCAATCCCCTCCAGCGTGCCAGTGGCATACTTGACCCTGCGAGCCTCAGGGCATTCGCACATTTCGAACACTGACTCTAGCTTCTCAAACCAATGGAGGAGTCCCACTGCCCCCTCGGTGCCACTGAAAGTACTTGGACGACAGTCCATGAAGTTCTTGAAAGTGCAGACAGGCTGCTGCGCGTGTTGACCTATTGTGTACGAATAGGACACAGTTAAATACGAGAGTTAATGTAGGATCTAAAGATCCTAGTGTGTGTCTATACTGCAGGGTATACTACCTGCTTGGGCGGCTGCAAGTGCCGCAGCAACTTGTTCATTCACGAAAGCCGTCAGCTGGGCTTGTGTCATGTTAATTCGTCCGGCCATTGATCTTCACATCAAAAGCAACATAGCTGAGAGAGGTTCGCGAATAGTGCGATGACAGAAGAGTGTAAGCACACAGGGGTTCTCATGTAACGATGTATTATAAGCAATGTAATCGAGCATACTACGAGTAAAGTTCTATATAGTTCTAGCAAGCAGGTAATAAACATAAACCTTATTACCTAGGATGTCGAGTCTTGCACGTGGAGCGAAGCGTCGTTTTGGATCGTTGAGAGCACTGTTCTGGTTATAGTCTGGTTTTAATAAAAACGTTTTCCCATATTAAAACCAAGTTCTCTATAACCAATGGCTCTGATACCAATCTGTCACACCCCCAAAAATCCACACGCGGAGTACCACCGCTTGGAGGCGTGACATGACCAGGATTAAGCCATCAATCATATTGAACATAGCATAATATAAATAAGATAGTTCGTAAAACCCAATTCAATATAATTGATGTTCTAAACCAAACATAGTATCAATAGCGGAAGCATAATAATGTAAACCCAAAGTAAATCATAAGTTCAAGTATTCGAAACGTTAAACACAGTATCCAAGATCCATTGTCCACAACGACCCGCTCCTCCTTGTGCAAGCTCCATAAGTACCTACGGTCCTGCAAGGCATGCAGCAGAGAGTCAACAACTAGTTGAGCGAGTTCACAGTTAATAGTTCAGTAATAGTATAGTGTAAGTAGTATGTTCGTTCGTTATATCATGTATTGTATTAGTTCCCATCGCGGCCTCCCAGGCAGGTATGCGAAGATATTAGGGGATGTCTTTCCCAAGTGTTCTAGACTAGGTTTATTTGTATCGCGGCCTACCAGGCAGGTGTGCGAAGATTAGTAAATTCCAGTTCGCGGCCTTCCCAAGACAGGTGTGCGAAGGCAGTCATAATATCGCGGCCAACCCTTGGCAGGTGTGCGAAGATCAGTTCAGTAAGTGTTACTAGTCTAGTCGTGTCATATCGTTCGGTTCTATCAGCTGATTATGTACAATAATTCAACAAATCCCATTCCCACCCGGGAACCCCATGCCTTGGCTGTGTGAACTCACCTTGGTTTGCTCGGTATGCTAAAGTTAAGTGCTCACAATTTATCAGTCAAGTCCTATATTATGCACGTATGTTCAGTCAGTACATGTTCGTAATATTTCACATGTCATTTATGTCACAAGTGTGTTTAAGTATTCATCGTCATGTAACACATAACAGTTATTTCATGTTCATACATTATGCATCACAAGACGGAGTTCTTGGTCAAATCTAACATAGTTATACAATAACACACTTAACAGGGTTATCAGGTTTAACAAGATCAACATACCCAACCAGGTTAACAAGCTTAACAGGATTAACACATTTAACTGAGTTACATACTTAACAGGGTTAACATCTACCAGAATTAATAACTAACTGAGTTAAGGACTTTACATAGTTAATGAGTTTAACAGGGTTAATAGACTAACAGAACCACCATGCAAGATAATGGGCGAAATCACAAATACAGCGAAAACACTTGTTGGCCGAAATCACTTGGGCCGAAATCACATTTGGGCCGAAATCACATTTGGGCCGAAATCACATTTGGGCCGAAATCACATTTGGGCCGAAATCGTTTGGGCCGAAAACACTTGGGTCACGAAATCCCCAAGGTGTTTTCGTCGGGCATGAGTTTATGGCGAAAACACTCCTTGTGTTTTCGTCTGGCCCTTGTTTTCGTCTACAACACAGCAACAAACATGACAGTTACACGAAGCCGAAACCCTGATCATCACCTACAGTTACATCATCAATCATCACGAAATCATTGAATCAAGTCATCAACGTATTTACAAAACAGTAGCACAATATCATACAGAATCATGGCAAATCTTTCCTGGTGATACCTGATCACATATCCATCAAGAGTAAACATAACAAACAGTACACAGTTCATCATTCAGTTTTACGATCATCCTTATAACATCACTTTATCACGAATAGACACAACATAAACGATCATATCATCATCATTATTATACTAATCACATATGTATTTTAACCAGATATATACATATATGCAGACATGTAACGATCTATCGAAAGTTATACACAATAAACCACGGTACAAACTAACCGAGATGGAAGGCGAATGAATTGATCATAAACGAAGGCTCCGTAGATTTGCAGTTGCCGTCACAGTTAGGGAGGTGCTCTAGGGTTTTGCCGATTAACAGTTACCACGTAAAGTCTTGAAATCAAACATATAGTAAATCAACAGTGGGCCAAGGCCCATTTGGTTTTCGTTGGGCACATGTTGGACGAAAACACATGAAGTGTTTTCGTGAGGTGTGTTTTCGTGAGTAAAGGGTTTTCAGCCAAAGGTTTCATTCTAATAATTATACAATCATATATTATGCAATACACATACGCACACATAATATACACATCACGAATAACACGTATATTGCATCTCCAATAGATATATAAGGCACACTTTGCAAATTAAGTAAGTACGAGGTTAAGTCGAATAACAACTTGAGAACTCGGGTTGTCACAGATTCTGCTTGACCATTAGCTTGTGGGTGGACTGGTGTTGATGTTATCATCTTAATCCCCCAGCTGTCACAAAAGTTAGTGGTTCTGCTCCCAATAAACTGGGAACCATTATCACATACAATTTCAGAAGGAATGCCAAATCTAGTTATAATATTTCTCTTAATAAAGGATATAACTTCCTTTTCTCTGACTTGCGCAAAGGCTTCAGCCTCTATCCACTTGGAGAAGTAATCAGTCATAGCAAGCATGAACACTTTTCCACCTGGTGCCTTAGGGAGCTTGCCAACTATATCCATCCCCCATCTCATAAATGGCCAAGAGGATGGTATAGGATGTAGAAATTCAGCCGGCTGATGAAGGATATTGCTGTGTCTTTGACAAGGATCACACTTCTTAGCATACTCCACAGCATCCCTTTTCATAGTTGGCCAGTAGTATCCTGTCCTTAAGATCCTTGAGGACAATGCCCTGCCCCCAGTGTGGTTTCCACAATCTCCTTCATGGAAGTCTTTTAAAACTTCTTGAACTTCAGGATCCTCGATACATCTTAAATATGGTCCTGCAAGAGATCGCTTATACAGCATGTTATTTAAGATTGTGAATTGAGATACCTTAATTCTGAAAGCCCTAGGGTTTTCTCCCATAGGAATCTCTCCGTGTTGTAAGTATCTCATGATTGGTGAGATCCATGATCCTGAATAAGATTGAGTATCCTCACTAGGGATCATCGCAGAATCCTCTTCTATTTCCATGGCCACCTGATTTTCAATAGCAGGAGCCAGGATATGGATGATGGGGATACTTATATCCTTTGGGATCTTCAAAGATAATCCTAGATTGGCCAATGCATCAGCTTCTGTATTTCTTCCCTTGGTACCTGTGTCAAACTGAAGAAAACAAAGGAGAGTGCCAATTCTTTGACTATCTCTAAATATTTGGTTAGTTTTTCACCTTTAACA
Source organism: Helianthus annuus (assembly GCF_002127325.2). NCBI lineage: Eukaryota > Viridiplantae > Streptophyta > Magnoliopsida > Asterales > Asteraceae > Helianthus > Helianthus annuus. Next base: position 132,883,452 of record NC_035438.2, on the reverse strand, counting down.
GCATAGGATCCATTAAAGTGATTAGTGATTAACAATGAATCCACGTATACCTTAAGATACCTGATCCCCATATGCTTAGCAATTTGCAAACCAGCGATTAAGGCTTCATATTCAGCCTCATTATTAGTGGCTTGGAACTCACAAGCTATGGAGTGGGGTATTATGTCCCCCTGTGGCGATTTTAGTAGTATACCAAGCCCCGTGCCTTTAACATTTGAGGATCCATCAGTATGCAGTATCCAAGGATCCTTGGTCTCATCCAGCTGCTGGACTTCCAATTCGGCTTCCTTTTGTAAATCACTACTGAAATCAGCCAGAAAGTCTGCTAATGCTTGAGATTTGATGGCTGTTCTAGGCTCATATCTTATATCATGGGCACTAAGCTTTACTGCCCAATTAGCCATCCTTCCGGACATCTCTGGGTTCCTGAGGACATTCTTAATTGGAAAATTAGTTCTAACAACAATGACATGGGTTTCAAAATAATGTCTTAGTTTAGTAGATGCCATAATTAATGCAAGAATAAGCTTTTCAAGGTGTGAATACCTGGATTCAGCATCAAGTAAACTCTTACTTACATAATATACAGGATATTGTGTACCTTCATGATCCTTAACAAGGACTGCACTTACTGCTTTTGAGGATACCGCAAGATATAAGGATAACACATCTCCTTTTTCTGGTTTCATCAACGCTGGAGCTGAGGACATGTATTCTTTGAGGGCTTGTAAAGCATTCTCATGCTTTTCAGTCCATTCGAATTTCTTGTTCTTTCTTAGGATATCATAGAATTCTTTACACTTTTCTGAGGATTTGGATATAAATTTGTTTAAAGCTGCTATCCTGCCTGTTAGTCTTTGCACATCCTTAGCGTTGGCAGGGGATTTGATATTCACCAATGCTTTGATTTGTTCCGGACTTGCTTCAATGCCCCTCTAGGTTACCATATATCCTAAGAATTTGCCTGCTTTAACACCAAAGTGACATTTTGAAGGATTAAGCTTCATGTTATAACTATCAAGGATATCAAATGCTTCCTCCAAGTCCCTTAGGTGATCCTCAACTTTCTTGGATTTTACTACCAAATCGTCTATGTATACTTCCATAGTTTGTCCAATCTGATCTTTGAACATCATGTTCACCAGCCTTTGATATGTTGCACCTGCATTCCTTAATCCAAACGGCATAGCAATATAACAATATAAACCGGTTGGGGTCATAAAAGCCGTATCCTCTTGGTCAGATGGTTCCATCTGAATTTGTTGGAATCCAGATGATGCATCCATAAAGGTTAACAGTTCATGACCCGCCGTTGCATCCACCATGGAGTCAATGTGGGGTAATGGGAAAGGATCCTTGGGACATGCCTTATTTAAATCAGTGAAATCGACACATACCCTCCACTTTCCATTTTTCTTTTGAACAACAACCACATTGGCCAGCCATTTTGGATACTTTACTTCTCTAATCATACCTGCTCGTAGTAATCTTTCTACCTCTTCCTGGATAATGGCATTTCTTTCTGGTGCAAACTTCCTCCTTTTTTGATGGATTGGTTTAACTGACCTGTCAATGCCAAGTTTATGAGTGATAATATCCTTAGATATACCTGTCATATCCTCATGTTTCCATGCAAAGGTAGATTTTCTTCTTTTGAGGAAGGATACAATGTCTTCTTTCATTTGTCCAAGGATCCCTGATCCGATATAGATTTTGGATTCAGGATCATCAGGATCCAAGAGGATTTCGTCCACATCCTGCTCTCTTGCCTCCAAGACATCCCTTGGAGGATACTTTAATTGCTATTGCTCCCTTGATTTCGAGGCTGGTTTCATTGATGAGGTGTAACAATCCTTAGCCTCCTGCTGATCACTATCGATCTTGATTATTCCCCAAGGGCTAGGGAGCTTCACACATTGATGGTAGGTGGATGGGACTGCCTTCATATCGTGTATCCAGGGCCTGCCAAGGATAACATTACAACAAGACAAACAGTCAATAACACAAAATTTTTGATAATTATGTAATCCTTCCACGTAAATTGGGAGTTTGATGTCCCCCAGGGTTTTCTTGGTTTCGCCACTAAATCCCACACGCACGGAGGATCTTGGTGTGATGCCTGATTCAGGAATACCCAATTTCTTCAGAACATCAAGCTGGATAATGTTTACTGAGCTTCCTCCGTCAATTAGGATCCTGCGGACAAAATGGTTAGAAATAAAGAGAGTAATAACTAAACTATCATGATGAGGATCCTGGATGTCTACGCGATCATCCTCATCAAAGGTTATCATTTTTCCTTCCGAGACACTTGATGTTCGAATAGGTCTTTCTCCATTATCCATTTTAGCTTCCTTTGCATGCCTTTTAGCTGCTGAAAAGGATGTACCACAGATGTCTGATCCTCCGGAAATAAAGTTTATCACTTGTGTATCTGCCGGAGGGGCTGGAGCTTTTTCAGGGATCCTTTCAGGATCCTGAGTCCTTTGCTTTTTTCTTCCCAACAACTCTTTTAAATGCCCCTTGCTCAGCAGATATCCAATTTCCTTTCTTAATGCGATGCATTCTTCTGTTAAATGCCCAAAATCCTCGTGGTATGCACACCATTTTGATTTGTCTTTAGCTGCGGCTGGTTTGTCATTTTTCTGGGCCATCTGGCTTTTTCTCCTAGATTCTGCATTGCAAGGATTAGTTCATGGTTATCAACGGAAAAACAGTATTCAGAAATCAGAGGATAATCCTCATCATCCTCTTCTTGGTCAACAGCATGCACATTCTGGTTGTTAGTTCTGTTATAGGATTTGAATTTGTTGCTTTTGAAAGAGGATCCTTACTTTTCTTGTTTTGAGGATCCTACTTGTCTCTCCTGGATCCTCTTGTCATCCTCTAGCCGGATGAACCTGAGTGCCCGAGTCCTTACTTTGTCTAGGTTCCTGCATGGTGTCATAACAAGATCATCATAGAACAATGAATCCCTAAGCAACCCCATTTTGAAGGCCTCGACAGCTGTGGCCACATCCAAGTTGGGAATGTCCAAGGATTCTTTACTAAATTTGGTTATATAATCCCTTAATGATTTATTATGACCCTGAGTTATCCTATATAAATCATTAGTCAATCGTTCAAATTTTCTGCTACAAGAAAATTGATTGTTGAATAAGTTAACTAAATTAGCAAACGAAGTAATAGAGTAAGGGGGAAGACTTAGCAGCCATTTAAGAGCTGATCCAGTAAGAGTGGATCCAAATCCCTTGTATAGGCATGCTTCCTTTAACCTTTCTGGAATCGGATTGATCTCCATCCTCTCCCTGTATTGTGCTATGTGTTCCTCAGGATCCGTTGTACCATCATATAGCTTCATAGTTGGAATATGGAATCTTTTGGGTATCTCAGCATCACAAATTGGTGGTGCAAAACGAGATACCTTATGGCTTTCATCTGCAATCTCCGGGATAGGTTTGACTACCCCTAGAACACTTGATATCATATCCTTTAGTTTCTGCAGTTCTCTGGCTATAGCATGGTTGATACCTGTATCCTGCATGAATCCATGGTTAGTGGTAAGAGAATTATTAAAAGTGTTACCTCCCATCGGGTTCAAGTTAGGAACATTGGATGTGAATCCATATTGCTGGGATTCTGGGATGATGGAGGGACCAGTGGAAGCAATGGTCTGCATTGGAATAAAATCTCCTTGATGGACATCTGAACTTCCTGTTTGCAAACTCTTCAAGGATACTGGCGTCTGGAGGGATCCCTGAACATGGGATGATCCTAGAACAAAGGAGGATCCTTGAACCTGGGATGATCCTGGAACAAAGGAGGATCGTTGAACCTGGGATGATCCTGGAACAAAGGAGGATCCTAGAACCTGCTGTGCTCCTGAGTAGGCTCCTGAATTCATGAAGGATCCCATATGCTAAGTACAGGATCCTGCCGGCTGTAAATATGTTCCTGATGCCTGAGTCACTGTTACTGAGCCGAAGTGTACTCCTCTTGATCCACCCACATGTTGAATGTCTGGGACCTCTGATGGCTGAGAAGTAATCATCGGAGTATCAAAATTCAAAGATTTGGGCATCAGTGGGGAATGACCCTCTGCCGTTTTCTTTTGCCTTTTGAGATCTCCGATTTCCTTGAGGATCCTGTCATTAGTTTCATCCTGCTGCTGCATACGATCCCTCATCTGCAAAATCAAAGTAAATATATCACTAGTACTGGGAGCAGAAGAAGTTAGAGCAGAAGAAGATGAAGGTTTAGAGAAAATAGGAGTTGGTCTCTTCTCAGCATTTTTCTGAGATCCAGCTGGTGGTGGAGGCAAAGGTGGAATGCCCTTAGATAAATTGACTGCAGACATCGCTGTGGAGGTATTCTTCAACGATGAAGCCATGCAACACTCCGGAATGATCACCAACAGAAAAACTTTCTTATGAATGAAGCACCAATTGCCCCACGGTGGGCGCCAAACTGTTTTGGTCAAAAATCACACAAGGATAATGCAACCAAACTCTTTGTAAACAGGGAATGATGCTTGGTATGATGAACTAAGATAAGGATCACTTAAATGAAAATTGCACAAGTGACACAAGGATTTATACGAGGAAAAAGCCCTTGATCAATGAATGATCTCCGGCATAAAAAACCTCGGGTGATGGAAACTACCGATCACCAAACTTCAATATAATAAACAATGTTTACAACTTTGGATGGTAACGAGCTAGGTACAAGGATCACTATGGTGTAGTATGCTAGAGTGTGCAAGAAGTGTGTTGTGTCTTCCGAATGCTCAAGAGTGCAATTTATATAATCGTGTGTGGTTGAAATTTAGGCAAGTCACCTAACTACTAGCTCATTACCCCTTTAGGAATAGAAGTAAATTTAGCCTAACTAATTGCCCGTAAATTGTGCTAAGTTTCCTTATTCTCCACAACGTCTATTTCCGGCGGTGTATGTGCGAGATTTACGTGAAAGATTCCTTAATTATGTTGCCAAGACCAGGTCCAACTCGTAATTCCTGCAAAACAACATTAAATAAAAAGAGAACAATCGTTAGTATGAGGATCCTTAGGATGATCCATGATCCTGGTCCTAAAGCTCTTCTGAGGATCATTATCTGCCAAAGAAACAAGGATCACTTGTTAGGATATCATGTAAGGATCACAGGTCATTAAAATCCTGCCCTAACATTAAGGACAGGATATTATTGGCCAACGATGAGGAAAGATGCTGCAGAATATGCTCGAAGGTGTGATGCATGTCAAAGGAATAGTAACATACTACATCAACCAGCTGAACCACTATATCCTGTAGCGTCCCCTTGGCCGTTCATGAAATGGGGGATGGATATAGTAGGGAAGTTACCAAAAGCTCCGGGAGGAAAAGTCTTTATGCTAGCAATGACAGATTATTTCTCTAAGTGGGTTGAAGCTGAAGCATTTGTCCAAGTTAGAGACCAAGAAGTAGTATCCTTCATAACAAGGAATATCCTGACCAGGTTTGGGGTACCAGCCAAATCATTTGTGATAATGGGTCCCAGTTTATAAGCAAGAGGACTACTGACTTTTGCAAGAGTTAGGGAATCAAAATGATCACGTCTACTCCGGTGCATCCTCAAGCGAATGGACAAGCAGAATCCTCAAACAAGATAATTGTCAATAACTTAAAGAAGAGACTTGGAGCCAAAAAAGGAAGATGGGCACAAGAATTACCCTTTGTTTTGTGGGCTGATAGGACAACGGTAAAGAATGCGACAGGCCAAACCCCATTTTCCTTGGTATTTGGAGCAGAAGCAATGATTCCAACGGCAATGGCGATACCTACTGCAAGATCTATCCTACAGGATCGTGAACAGAATCCTGAAGCCTTATGTCAAGAATTAGATACTGTGGATGGAACAAGGGACGCAGCAAAGCTAAGGATGGCAGCATATCAACAGAGGATATCCGGAGCATACAACAAGAATATAAGGACTAGGAGGTTTCAAGTCGGAGATTGGGTGTTAAGAAAAGCTTTTCAGAATACTACGAATCCTGCTGATGTAAAATTAGCTCCAAAGTGGGAAGGACCCTATGAGATTGAATCCGAATCAGGAAAAGGAGCATACCGACTTGACGGGTGGTCCTTTGGACAACCCTTAAGTATGTTAAAACATGAAATAATCCTCCATTTAGCCGTGTAATTATCTTGGATTAGATAACTACGATGCTTATGTTTCAGGTGCGAATTAGGAGATAAGAGATGGATAAAAGGCAGTTCATGAATGCTTTGGTGGAAAACGGGTCGAGAGAAGAAGACAAGACAAAACAAAGGAGACAAGACTGCTGAGTACCGTAAATTACGGTCCTACCGTAATTTACGGTAGACATGATTTTTGTTGATTTTTGCACCGTAAACCAGGCTTGATTCACCGTAACAATCTGATGGCCACCGTAAATTACGGTGGAGCCGTAATTTACGGTGGTGCCTGAACGTGAAATGTGTAACTGCCACAATATACTCGTTTTTTGGGTGTCTTTTGGTATTATCTCATCATTGACGGTTCTTGGAGACTTGGGAGGCGAATTTGGAGTATTGGCTTGCTTTGTGAACAATTCTAAACATTCGGTTTGTGTTTTTAATTCGTATGAACACTAGATTAATGTTGATGATGATTCACCGAGCCATGTCCGGCTAAACTCTTCGGTGATCATCCTAGGTGAATGTTTCTAAGACTTTTGTGTGTTAATTTCTGCATTTCTAGAATGATATTTTGCGTTGCTTGAATGTCATGGTGTATGTTTGATTGTTTGTAGTGCGTTAATCTATATCACAATTTCTAGTCTTGATCGTACGTTCTTGGTGCCGTTGGCAACCGAGATATCACGGGAAGGGTTAGGGTTGGTTATTGGTTAATAGGTCATCGGGAAACAACCTCGCATTATCTAATCCGAGTACTTTGTTCCCTTTTATCACTTCAATCACACATACACGAGTTATGTCTATGTAACTCTTTCTAGTGAAATTGCACACAATTGTTTAAAGAAACTGAAACCTAGGGTGATCATTGTTCTCTCCTAATTGTTTACAACCTACTTTGATTTGAATTAGTTCTTAATTTAGTTTTCTAAAACAACAACCCACAATCTTGAATTTTAATTTTCTGCAAGTTAGTTTAATTCTAGTTTAAATACAAAGCTATACAATCAACACATTTTCCACATACTCCCTGAGTTCGATACCCTACTACCGCTAACTACAGTTGTTTAGGGATTAAATTTGCGTGACCCACGACTTCACGTCAAATTTTGGCGCCGCTGCCGGGGAGCATACAACAAGAATATAAGGACTAGGAGGTTTCAAGTCGGAGATTGGGTGTTAAGAAAAGCTTTTCAGAATACTACGAATCCTGCTGATGTAAAATTAGCTCCAAAGTGGGAAGGACCCTATGAGATTGAATCCGAATCAGGAAAAGGAGCATACCGACTCAAGAATATGGAGGGGGATATGCTACCAAAATCCTGGAATGCTATACATCTAAAGCTCTATTTCATGTGAGTTTGGAATCAAATTTCTAACTCAGGATGGTATGAATTCTATCTCTTTTAATATGTTTAATATTATTTACTCTTTTGAACTGATTACTGACTTAAGCATCGGAGGGGTGTTAGCCAAGCTAACACCCACCTTAGTTTAAGGATGTTTTGTAGGATATGCTTCAGGATATACCTCAAGGATATACACTTGGGATAATTCGGAAGATTAGAGGATTGGCCCCCTCTCTCACGTTTAAGGGATCCTGATCCCTTCACAGGTTTAAAGGTATTCACCTTTCGCACGAATTGGGTTTAAACACCCCGCCTGGAGCGCAAGTTATCCAGGGATAGTTCAAGGTGGCGGGACCAGTTCATGTAAAAGTGGCTGACAATTTCGTTACTGTTGGCTATACCCTGGATCCTTAAGGTATATGAGGATTGATCACCCTCTCTCGCGAAAGGGTATTTTCATACTCTCTAAGGTTTAAAGGTTTTCACCTTTCTAAGTCTTGGAGTTTATACACTCCCGCCTGTAGCGCACGAAAACAAGAGTGTTTTCACACTCTTCTAAGGTATAAAGGTTTTCACCTTTCTAAGTTTCGGGGTTTCCACACCCTCGTCTGTAGCGCACGAAACGTGGGTAAAATCCCTGGTAAAACTCAAAGACTTAAAGGTTTTCACCTTTTCAAGTCTTGAGGTTCTTATACTCCGGCTTAAATGCCTGGAAACTGGGTTTAGTCCCAATAAAATACAAATTTTTTAGATAATCCCAAAGTATATTTTCAAAAAACATAATCATTTACAAGTCTACATAAATTTTTGAAAAAAGATTGCTAAGTTTAAACAACTGGTTGAAGAATTGCTAAAGGATCATATCCCGGTACAACATACTGGTCCTGCACAGACAGGGGACATCCGTGATGGAACATGACGTATGCTGATACTATATCCGACTGGGGACATTTATGCTGGAGCAAGAAGGAAACCTATGCCAACATTAAATCCCACTGGGGACATTGCGAATGATTCAAAGGTTTAAGAATGAAGATTATTGCCTAGGTGTTTCTGGTATGGATTCTTACTTTTCCTAAGTTTGAAGGCCTTATCTGAGTAACTTAAGTTTTTATGAAAATTTGTATTTAACTAAGTTTTTGTCAAACATTCTAAACAAAGGTGACAAGGCAATTAAGTATCATACCAGTATCCTGATCAGAATATTCAGAACAAATTTTTCAAAATAACATATAACACGGAGATGAGGTCGAAAAGGTTAGTTTATTATTATTGGTCCAAAAAATTGTATTCTTGGTTTCATCTCAAAAAGAGACCCATTCACCAAGAACACAATTAAGTTTTTAAAGCATATTTACATAAACAGTTGAAGGCTTCATCCTGAAAACACAGGATCCCTCCACCTTCAACTGTCAAACTATTCTACTTGCAGGAAATGAAAATTGTTCTAAGTGCAGGACGACCAGAAAATTTAGACCCTACAAAATACAGGTATCACTAAAGACAAACTAACCAGGATACAGGTTCAGTATATGTGTACGAGATACAGGATCTGGATACTTACCTTATTAGGGAAGGAGATCATGGGCTCGATGAATTCCATGAAGCCAAGGTCACCATAAGAGAAACCTTTGGCAGCAGCAGCAGAGGGCTTAGAGCTGATGGCAACATATGGCTCCTTTTTCACCAAGACAGGCTTAGAAAAGCTGTCAAGCTCATCTGGATCAAAAGTAGTAGGGTCCTTGATGGAATCTGCGTAAAAGGGAGTAATTCTAATTTCATTACATGATAGTATTCTGAAGTAACCAAACCTATGCAGGAATATTTAAAACAGATATCCTTACCAGACATGTTGGAATGACTAAAAAAAATATATCCGTTGGAATCATGATATCCAACAGTTATATTTTTGGGGACAATTGTTATGGGTGAAATTCTGAGCCCATATCCTGATTTGTATCTTGATTATTTATTAGTTGTATATGATCAGGATACCAGATCAGGATACCGGATCAGGATACCGTATCAGGATACCGGGCCAGGATATTGGTAATATCCTGAGGCAGTATCCTGACTATTACTAATGATTTGCTTGTAAAACGTTGGTTGCAAGGTACCAACATTAAAAGACTTGATCTACCTGAAGATTCGCTCAAGGTGGTTGAAAAATGGACGTTGATGGTGGAAGAATGGGTCTTGTAACGGTCAAAAAGGCATATTCCGCGAGAATATCGGATGTTGGTCAATGTTATTGACATTGTAACGGTTATATGAGCTGAAGACCCGGTTTTGTAGTCAATAAGCACGTGGAAAACAAGTAGAAAGAGTCCCCCAACGTTCAGAATGGAATATTCCCAGCATCCCGGAATAATAGGAGAGTTAGTTTGTTTTTTGTAACTATATAAAGGGGCGATCGGATCATAGGTAGACACAACTTTTCACACACTTTCACTCACACTCTTTGCTCTCTAGCTACTAGCAACCACTACACACAAACACTTGTACTCAAATCTCATTGTAACACTTAGCAATCCGATCAATATCCTGCACTGTATCCTGACGTTTGAAGTAATAGAAGAACAAGGCAGCTGCGATTGTCAGCTCCCGAGGTTTTATGCCGGCGATCTAGATTGATCAAGGGCTTTCCTCGTACATCACGTGTCAACCTTTACTTTTTTGCTCATTGTTTGATCACAGATACGGCTCTATATCCTGAGCCGTATCCTGAAACTGTTTTTGCAAATAACTCAATTAACATATTTTTGAACACATTCTCTTAGCACACTACCTCACTTAACTAATTTGATCACTTAATTGCTTTGGTAATTTTTGACCAAAACAGTAGCCTTTCAACTTCCTCTTGGATGATCACATTTCGTTCCGGAGCAAATTTCCTTCTTTTCTGCTGGACAGGCTTGAATGACCTGTCAATACCAAGCTTATGTGTTATAATATCCTTAGAAATACCTGTCATATCCTCATGTTTCCATGCGAATGTCGACATTCTGCATTTCAAAAAGTTAGTCAATTGATTTTCAATATCCTGAGGGATATTGGTTCCTACGAGCACCGAGATATCCGGGTTATCCTGATCCAAGATAATTTTCTTTACATCCTACTCAGAAGCCTCCACAATATCCTGGGCCCGCATCTTTAATTGCTATGCTGCATTAGGCTTGGTAGAGGATTTCATGGATGATGAGTAACACTCCTTCGCTTCTTGCTGATCACTATCCACTTTGACAACTCCCCAAGGTGTAGGGATCTTGATGCACTGATGATAAGTCAATGGCACGGCTTTCATATCATGGATCCATGGCCTACCCAATATAATGTTATAGCAGGATAGTTAGTCCACCACGCAAAAGCATTGTATTGAATTGACTCCTTCAACACATACTGGTAATTTTATCTCCCCTACGGTATTCCTGGCTTCTCCACTGAAACCGACGAGCACAGTGGATTTCAAAGTAATATCCATCGGGGATACATTCATTCTTTTCAATGTCTCCAGCTGAATTATGTTGACGGAACTGCCGTTATCTACCAGTATCCTGTGTACAAAATGGTTAGCGACATATAATGTAATTACTAGAGCATCATGGTGAGGATCCTGAACAATATCCCTGTCATCACTATCAAAAGTGATCACTTTGTCAGTTGTGAGGGTCGTCATCCTGGTCGGCTTTTCTCCTCTTTCTGCCTTAGCTTCCTTTGCATGTCTCTTGGCTGCGGAATATGAAGTCCCGCAAATATCGGATCCTCCTGAAATAAAGTTAATTATTTTGGCATCTGCTGGAGGTGATGCTGCACGTTCAGGATCCTTCTCAGGATCATGTCCTTTATTCTTCTTTTTTTCCCAGTAGATCCTTTAGATACCCCTTGCTCAGGAGGTAGCTGTAGGATCGTATTCTGACCCGAACGAGTCTATCAGAGGAGTCTCGATCAGTTACAGGCGCGGAAAACAAGTAACCAACGTAGAAACAACTAGATCTTCACTTAAATCACACTTTTGATTGATATTACAGCGTTTACAGCCAAATCTCACACCGGCAGCACCTCGGTATGGAAAACAAGAACACCTTCTTATGATTTCTCTCATGACACATATATATACTAATGAGATTTTGCTCCAATGAACACACAGTCCATATAAGCGAAACCCCAACATGACCATAAAAGCGAAATCTCCTGCTAAAGACCGTATGAGCGAAATCAACACCTAAGACACATACATTCTCCTATTTTCTCGTAAAACGTGACCTAATCTAACATTCTAAGACTAAGACTCGATACAAGACGAAGTCGACAGATGCATGCACTAACAGTAGCTTGTTGGTGCATGCGTCTGTCGACTTCGTCTTGTATCGAGTCTTGTACTAGATATGTTAGATCAGGGCACGTTGTTCGAGAAAATAGAAGTTTTAAGTGTTATTTAGGTTGATTCCGCTTGAAATGACATGTGTCAGTTTCAAGCGAAATCATCAAACCTTATTCCGCTTGAAATGCACAATGTCATGTTCAAGCGAAATCTCAAGTCTATATAAAGGGTTTCAAGCGAGATCATAAGGAACAGTTATGGATTTTGATACCGAGGTGCTGCCGGTTTATTTTCTGCATGTAATTAGTGTTATATCAATCAGAAAGAGGTTTAGCAAGTTGTTTCGAAGTCTATTTCTCTGTTTCCGCCTTTAAAATAGATTAAATCTCCTCTGAACGACTCGTTTGGGTCATAAAACGATCCTACAAGTGGTATTAGAGCTCAGGAGGAGGAGTTCTTACCGATTCAGCTCAAAATTTCTATTTTCTACACCTTCTTTTCAAAATCAACAAGTTTTTACGGTTAAAATTGGCTAATTTTCTCACATATCGTGTAAAACTGTGTTTTAACAAACCCTTGAGAGTTTCAGAACAAAATTCGGTTTAAAAGTGATAAAAATGGACCAAAGTTTTGATTCTGCTTGAACGATCACATCCTGTTTCCGCTTGAAAGAGCCTTATTTCGCTTCAATGGGCTATTCCGCTTGAATAGTTTCAAACGTTTTCAGGGATTCCGCTCCAAACTGATTATTTCACTTGAAGTTATGAGTTGGTGATTCTGCTTGAATTGAACTGGTTATTCCGTTTAAAAGCCTTATTTCGCTTGAACTTGATTCCGCTTGAAAAGTGCTGTTTTTGAAAAACGTGTTACCGTATCATGAGTGAAGAATTTTACAACGCGTTTGCCACATCCCCGACTACTCCGGCTTCCATTGCTCAAAACATGAATTTAGAAAATGAGACTGGAACAATGCAAAAACCCCCGAAGCTAATGAGCATTGAGGAGTATTACGGATGGAAAGATAGGTTTGAAAACTGGGTTCAAGCTAACCATCTGAGATCATGGGAATGTATTTTGAAGAAGTATGTTCTACCACGTACAGATTTGCGAGTTGAAAAAGAAATCTCGGAATTCAGTGACCAAGAAAGAGATATGTACAAAGCTGAAAAGATGATGACTATTCTACTTCAGCAAGCCATTAAAGAAGACATCTTTGTGTCGCTTCAACATGACAAAACTTCAAAATCAATTTGGGATGCTCTTAAAATCAAATTTGAGGGAAGTGAGAAGATGATTAAGAGTAAAAAGGCATTGGTTAAGAAAGAATTTGATATGTTCACAAGTTTGCCTGGGGAAGATACAAAGAAACTAATTGAAAGATATTGCCATTTAGTGTGATCCATGTCAATGTTAAGCATAACCAAAGATCGAGTGGAATGGGTCGACAAGTTAACTGATGCTTTACCTCAAAAGGAGTGGGGTACTTACTTGATGATCCTAAAAAACACTGGGGTATATGATGGTTTGACAATTTCTCAGTTCATCGAGAAGATTGAGGGTCAAGATCTTGAACAACAAAAGATTGCAAGGATGAATAATCCGAGTGGTCAACAAGACGTAAAAATGTATTACAAAGGCAGTGTTCAAGAGGTTGAAAGAAGTCCGAAGATTCAAACTGCGTTTAGTGCTAGAAATTCATCTGAGAATGTTGATCAAAGTTCAAATAACAGCAATGGTTTTTCTTCATATCCAAGTGTTAACCCAAAGAGTTCAACTTCGAGTTTTCATTCTCAAAGCACAAAAACTGGAAATGGTTGTGTGATACAATGCAACATTGCATTGAATCTTACGGATGGTCAAAGTTTTTCTGAAGAAATTGCAAAAGATCACATGGCGTTACTTGCAACTGTGCTACAATCCTATGAAGGTTTGGTTGCAGGGAGGATTGGGAATCCTATGCTGACAAAAGAGGATTACGATCAGATAGATGCTGAAGAAATTGAACTAATGGACATCAAATGGTGTCTAGCTAGTGTCCTGAGAAGAGCTGAAAAGTTCAAGATACTTACTGGAAGAAATGATTTTCTTGATGCACATGTTTCTACTTTAGGTTTTGATAAATCTAAAGTTATGTGTTTTCGATGCAGGGAGAAAGGTCATTTCAAGAGGGAATGCAAGAATAGAGAAGCAAGTGAAGCAAAGAATCCGTTTGGAAAAGATGACTACTACCGGAAAGCCATATATCAACAAGTCGGTCAACAACAACAACAAGAACCACAAGTGGCTCATGGTAGAAAAGTAATAGAAGATTCTTCAGCATGTTTGGTGAATCAAGAAAATTTCAGCTGGGATAAATACATTCCATCTGACAGCAAAGCATGCTTAATCAATCAAGATGATGAAAGGTTACCAGAAGGATTTAGCTGGGATATGTTTGTGGATGAGAAAGGGGATTTTAATGCTTTCATTGCTAAAATTGTGAAAGAACCAGATATGTTTACCGAGTGGATGAAAGCTATTGGTGTTAGTGTGAAGAATGAAGAAGAAAAGTCTGTATCATCAGATGAAAGTTCACAAAGTTCAGATGAAAGCTCAGAAAGAGCAACTGTTTTTTATCAAACACCATCTGATTCTGATTCTTCAGATGATAGTTCTGACAAGTCAATTGAGTTTGATCAATCACCAACTGATGACAGTGGTGATGATGAAGAAGAAAGACATATTAATATTGCAAAAACTCATCTATCTCTTGAAATTTTTCAATTTTATTTTGCAGATCGCTTGGAGAAGCTAAAGGAGAGACAAGTTGCAAAAGAACAAAAGAAAATGAAGTCTGAAAGTGTTGCTCAAAAAGATGAGACAGTCAAAATGAAGAAGTTAAAATTGTTGCTGAGGAGATTGTTGAAACTGAGAAGGTGATTGAAGCTGAAAATGTTATTGAAGCTGAGGAGATCAGTGAATCAGAAAAGATTGTGGAAGTCATCAAACCCTGTTTAAAGTGTTTAGAATCTTGCAAGGAATGTGCAGCTAAAGATGAAAAGTTGGCTGAGTTTGATAAGATGAAGGAACGATTATTGTTCAATCTCAATTACGTGAAGGAATCTTATGATGTATTGAATAGAACAGTAACTGGTCTTCAAAAGACAAATTCGGAGAGAGAAGACGCTTTGACAATGATGAATGCAACGATGATGACGAAACAAAAAGCTATAAACTATTACATTGAGGAATGTGCCAAGCTGAAACAAGAGTTGGAGACTGAGAAAATTGAGAACGAGAGAATCGGACATTTATTACAGAGTTATTCTAGTTCTGATTATCTTATTGATCGAATTTATCCAACTGTTGCAGGTTTGAAGCATTTCAGGATGAGAAGCCAAAGAAGAAGGATACTAGTAAGAAACCGAGTGTTAGCTTAAACAAGTGTCCGCCTCCAATCTAGGAAGGATATTCTCCCAGAAAACCAAATGAGGAGCAAGTCCAAAAGGCATTTAATATAAAACTAAAATCCGATACAACTGATGAATTACAAGAAAACATTGACGTCACGTTCACTTCGTCTAAGACTGATCATGAGTCTGAGTTAATAAAAAAGGTGGTTGATTAGGTGTTGGATACAGATGAGGAGTCTGAGTCAAAGTCTGAGTCTTGAGGTTCAAGTTCCTCAGTCAACAGTCCAAAATCGTCAGTTAAAAGGGTTTACAGTAAAGAATTTTTGCTATCAAAATCTAATTTGAATGAGGAAACATTTGAAGTTGCATACACTTTGAATGATTCTGAAAAATTATATTCTGATAAAGAATCTCCAATAAGAAGTGTTCGATTTGAAAAAAATCAAAAAGGTTTTCAAAATGATAGAAATTAATATTTCTGAAATAAAAGATTTAAATCTTACTGAAAAACCTAAAAAATACACTTCAAGAGTTCAACAGCGATTAAACAAGAAAAAGGGTTACAATTCTGGTTCTGGTTTTCAAAAGAGACCAAACCATAATGGTAATTTCAAAAAGAAAGGTCTTGGTTTTATTCCACCTGAAAATTATAAAAATGAGAAAAATTCTAAAACAAAAACAGAATTCGTTTCAGGAGGAAGTGCTGAGGAAGAACATAAGAAACCTTTCTAGAGACAATCAAATTAGGAGTTTCTTGCTGAGAAGAAGAGAATAGGAACTGGAGTTTTTCACAGAAAAGATACTCGAACCTGTTTTAAATGCAATGAAGCTGGTCACATTGCATGGAATTGTCCGATGAATATAAAGACAAAACAGGGAGTTTCTGAAAAACTTAAAGGAAAAGTTGTTGAGAAAGATGAACAACCAACTGAAAAATTCAAATTTTTTGAAAATTCAATTTATGAGGTTGGTGAATGTTCAAAGAAAATTTTTTACAAAAGGAGAGCAAAAGACAACCAAATGTGGGTTGTTAAAAAGTCTGATGAGAAAGTTGGCGATGAACCTGATTCCACAAAATCAGAAGAGCCACAGGTTGAGGTAAAAGAGGAAAACTCAGTACCTCCGATGGATGATGATAATTTTCCACCATTGAAGGCTGAGAATTTTAAATCAAAAGTTGGGAAGGTTGATATCTCGAATCAATTCTATTCCGAGAAGAAAGAATTTGATGTCGATAAAGTGTTCAATGGAAATGTGAAAAAGATTTGGAAAAATGGTTTATGGTAAGGTGAAAGGGGTAAAAGATTTTTATGCTACAAAGAAAGCAACTTACACCCCAACTAAAGAGGAGTTGGAATCACCCAAGGCTGGTCAAGCTTGGGTGGACATTTTCTTTGCTTGAAAAACCTGACTTGCCGGAGATCCCAAGTTTGTAATCGCGGATCAGGAATCGGCATCATTCTTGATAAAAAATTGAGTTTATGAATGGATTTTAAAGTTGATAATTTTTTTTTTCAGGATGAGGTCTTGCCGGAGCTTCTAGGTTGGTAAGTGTGAAGCAGGAATCGATATCTTTGTTGGTAAAATGAATTTGTGTAGATGTTTTATTCCTACATGTGGTACAGGTGATAAGTTTACAAGTGATTAGTCAAGGTCATTAGTTTGAACTTGATGTAATCTTGAATGAACAAAATGATGAACCCGTCCCTACAAGTGGTAAAATCAACTAAACTTATTTTCCGGAAAAATCATTTTGATTAAAACAAACTTAAGTGTTTTGAAAATGATGAGAAAATGTTTTGTTGAAAGGGGGAGTTCTGATTGTTTATGCCAAGTGGATGGCGTTTTGAGGCGATTCGATATCAGTTGTCAATTTACTTGTATAGTTTGTTTTCAATTTTCTTTAAATGTGTTTGCATTTTAGGGGGAGTAAGAAGTTCAGAAAATCCACAAACATTTGAAAATTTGAAAAAGACAAAAACATGATAAAATGCAAAATGAGTTTTGTTGTATAAAAGAGGAAATGATAGTACATCAGTGGACTATCACAACATGCTAAAGAAATGGAAAGTCAAATGTGATAAACAATCTCACTGCGGATATGCCAGTAGGTTTTTGCACATTTAGTAAATTGTGACGAGATATAAACCGAAATTCAAACTTGCTTATATCGTGGGGAACATTTGTAGGATATATGGGTAACCCCCGAAATCTTGTTTGAAAGGTCCCTCTTTCTGAAATACTAGGTCTTTATGCTTAGTGATATCTGGGGTATTATCCAGGGACTTCTGCTGAATGGAAATTCTGACCTAGTCCCCGTATAATACTTTTCGCATTGCTTGAAATATAGCGCAGCCCTCAGCATAAAAAATGATGAAACATTGAAAAATGCTAATCATGTGCTGTTGAAGAAAAGATCCTCTAAAGGGGACACACCAAAAGTCGAGCCATCATCTCTCTGCTGAACGGAAGTTCTGACCTGAGCTCTCACGGTTTCGCACCTAACCCCTTACAGATATCATTTGGGTATATTCACCTGTAAGACTGAATATTGGGATCTGGATACGGGAGTATTTTCAAGTAGTGGCACACGCGGATAAGTTTTAGTTATTAAAACATTAATATTGTATCTCGAAACAATTGAACTTTGTGTGAAAATTTAAGTGGACCAATATACTGACAATCTAAGTGAATTTTTTATAACTTAAAACGAAATGAAGCTTAACGGTGTTGGTGATTTGTCTCATAAACTGATATGATCCTCTTACACAAACTCACAAAAATATTGTCTGTAAATATTTCTTTACTGCATTTCATTTCTTTTATTACAAAAATTCCAAAAATATTTTCAGTGTGTTTTAGCATAACTTTTGAAAAAATACAAAAAGATTTTCGACAACTGATGTTGAAGAGCTGATTTTCAAAATTCCAAGTGCTAAACATGATGAGAAATTCATGAGGGGGAGTCTGTGTTTGTTTAAAAAAGAAAGAGAAAAGTTTATGAAAATTTCTACAAGTGGTTCATCAGAAATTAAATGTATTAAATCATTTTGATTTTAATTTGAGGGAGAGTCGTGGAATATAAACTTGAAATGTTTAAATTTGTGAAATTTACTTTGAGGTAGAGGATGTGCAGATAACCTGAGCTGGATGAGAGCCAGGTCACGATCTTGGAACAACATCAAAGTGAGTTTGAATATTGTAGAGCCAGGTTCCGATACCTGAGGTTTCTGTGAAAAGATAATGAGAGAGATTACGATCCTGAAGCAGCTGATGAGCTTAAGGAATCAAGAGATCTGAATAGGGAAAAGCCAGGTCAAGATTGTGGAAGAGAAGAGATTTGGGAAGCCCAAAGACTGATAAAGACTGAAGACGTTGAAGACTCGACACTGAAGACTCGTCAACATTCGAGGGGGAGTCTGTTGGTGCATGCGTCTGTCGACTTCGTCTTGTATCGAGTCTTGTACTAGATATGTTAGATCAGGGCACGTTGTTCGAGAAAATAGAAGTTTTATGTGTTATTTAGGTTGATTCCGCTTGAATGAGCTGATTCCGCTTGAAATGACATGTGTCAGTTTCAAGCGAAATCATCAAACCTTATTCCGCTTGAAATGCACAATGTCATGTTCAAGCGGAATCTCAAGTCTATATAAAGGGTTTCAAGCGAGATCATAAGGAACAGTTCTGGATTTTGATACCGAGGTGCTGCCGGTTTATTTTCTGCATGTAATCAGTGTTATATCAATCAGAAAGAGGTTTAAAGTGATTTGCAAGCTGTTTCGAAGTCTATTTCTCTGTTTCCGCCTTTGAAATAGATTAAAACTCCTCTGAATGACTCGTTTGGGTCACAAAACGATCCTACATAGCTTATTTCTTTCCTTAGAGCGATGCAATCCTCAGTGACATGTCTGAAATCCTCGTGGAAGGCACACCACTTGGATTTGTCTTTCCAATCAGCTTTCTGTTGGTTCTTTCGGGGCCATCTGGCTTTGTCTCCTAAACCCTGGATAGCATACATCAATTCAGGTATATTAACAGAAAAACAATATTCAGACAACTCAGGATACTCCTCAGGATCCTCGTCTTCAACAGCATTGACTTCTTTACTATCATTTCTGCCATATGGCTTTGAGCGATATGGTTTATACGAGGATTCTGATTTCCTGTTGGTCGACTCATAGGTTGTGGACGAATTCATTCTCTCTTGCATCTTTTTATCATCCTCCAGCCGAATATATCTTAAAGCCCTGTTACGAGCTTCGTCCAGATTCCTACAAGGATTCATTACAAGATCCTGGTAAAATTGGGAATCTTTTTGCAACCCCATCTTGAAAGCCTGCACAGCTGTTGCAATATCAAGGTGCGGGATATCTAAGGATTCCCGGCTAAACTTATTCACATAATCCCTCAAGGATTCCTGAGGTCCTTGAGTTATCCTGTAAAGATCGCTGGTTAGTTTCTCAAAACTTCGGCTGCAAGAAAATTGACTATTAAATAAATTAACTAAATGAGCAAAAGAAGTAATTGAGTGAGGAGGAACGTTTAACAGCCATTTTATGGCTGATCCTGTTAAGGTAGAGCTGAAATCCTTGCACAAGCATGCTTCTTTGAGATCCGGAGGGATAGGATTAATTTCCATCCTTTCCCTATACTAGGCAATATGCTCCTCAGGATCCGTACTTCCGTCATAGAGTTTCATGTTGGGGGTTTGAAATCTTTTTGGGATTTCAGCATCACAAATGGGATATGCAAACCGCGATATCCTGTGGCTATCCTGGAACACTTCAGGAATTGGCTGCACCACCCCAGGTACACTGGATATCATGTCCTTCAGCTTCTGGAGCTCTCTAGACAACGCCGATGTCATACCTGCATCCTGCAAAGATCCAACACTGTTAGTGGCAAGAATATTATTATTATTAGATACATTACCGTTCTGAGGATTTTGGCCATATCCTGAAGCATATCCTGAGCTTCTCACAGTTGATATTCTAACTGATGAGGGTATCTCAGGAGTATGATTCTAGGAGTGGATATGCACAATATTTCCTCGGTTATCCTCGGTATAAACTACAGAACCGAAGTTTAAATCCTGGGTTGTTAGGGAGTGACAGTATCTTCAGCAGGCCTGCTCGAGCCGGATTTCAATAGTTGTATCTCTCTCATCAGCATTTGATTAGTTTCCTGCTGTTGCCTCATCTGTTCATGTACACTACCAAACAGATTTAGAATTTCCTCATTAGAAGCTAAAAGAGGACCAGATCCCTGTGTAGGTCCCTTTTTAATCAGGATCTGATCGACTGGAACTTAGATGAATCGGATATGATCAATGCGCGGAATTCATTGAATCAAACTACAGATGTACGATAACAAATTCAACTCTGAAATACTGTCCGATGTTTCATTAATCGAATATGAAAGTACAAGAGCGCCTTTGAAAGGTCAGACTGACATGAGTTCGCTAGAGAGTCAAAATAGCAAAAGTTACAAATGAACAGTTCGGCTAGCTATTTATAGGCAGTAGCATCAGGATAGAGTGAGTGCTGGCCGATCGGCTGGGCTAGCCGATCGGCTGACATGCTGTTCGATCGAACACCCTGTTCAATCGGTTTGCATGTCCAATCGGCTGGGCTAGCCGATCGGTTAGCATGGTCAACACAAGTCAACACTTTAACACTAACGCGCCATATCCTGATCTACTATACTAACTAACATACATACATACATAAATTGTTCACAAACATTACAAAACATGACTACATACTGACGGAAGCTACAGACGTATACACTAACCGACTCCCCCTCGGATGTAGCTGTAGTTCCTTCCAGTATAGTCTTCATTTCTTCATGTTCTTTCTTCGCTCTCTAGCCTTTTGCCTCCTCTTTTCTTCTCTTTCTTCTAACATTCTTCGTCTTTTGTGTCTACCTTCAGTCATCCACCATTTCCTATACTTTGGGTCACCATCACGCTTTCGATCCCATTTAGGAATTTTGTTTTCTTCTGATTCAATTGGCGTCTGATCTGTAGGTGGTACTATCCCCATTCTTCGTCTTCCTAATTCAGCTGCTCTCTTTGCTATCTCTTTAGATCTTTGACTTCGTTTGTATCTTTTCAAGAATTCATCAATTTCAATGTTTCTCCATTTAGTCTTCCAATATCTACCAGAATTGATGTCTTGAGCGAAGCATACATCCACAATTGATTGATATTGCATTGCTTGAGCCTTGTCTCTCTTCTCATAAACGATCTTGTTAAGGAACAAGCAATCAATGTCTTTCTTTGAGCAGTTAACAAGCCACATTGGATCCAAAATGCTAATTCTTCGAGATTTTCCAGTGGACTTGTCATAGAGAGAGATAATTGCCTCACCCGTTGTTTCATTGTATAACCAACCTTGAAACAGATCATAGAAATCTTGCTCGATGGCTCTGAGAGGCATGTTCTTCAAACACTTAGGCGGCTTTACATCCAGAGTTATATCTTTCTTTCCATTTTCCAAGTATGTGACAATCTGCCTTGGATACTGTGGCTTCCAATCAGGATAGCCATTCTTTGCTTGCAACTTGATGTAGTTCCACAGATCTTGATCATGTTGTCTAACTTCAGGACCATAGTAGAACTGCTTGATGTTCTTTGTTTTTACCAACTCATCTACATCCCACCACGGTAGAGAACTGATATCAGATAAGAACTCGAAGTATTGAACTCTTTCTTCTCTCCTGATGGCATACACTTTAAGATCTTCAAGGTATCCCCATGATAAAATATCTCCCCATGATAGATTTTTGTTGTGAGTGAAGTACTGGAGAGCTCTAAGAGTTTTTCATTCTTTAGGCATATTTTTAAACCATTTCTTTTGCTCTTCAGCAAGAATCTTTCTCAGAATAGTTTCAGGAACACCTTCTGTGGAGATCTTTTCAACAATTTTTCTTTTAATTTCATCTTCATTTCTGTCTTTGAACATCTCAGCAAATGAAGGGAATGTTTCATCAACTCCAGCATAATGAAAATTAATCTCATCTTCAAAAGAATCTAAAGCATCTTCAACAATCACATCATCATAATGATCTGCTTCATATGCATATCTAGGCTCGAAGTCTTTTGCTGGAGACTGAGGAATCTCATCCTCAATATCAAACTTAAACTTTCCTTCTTCTAACCCCAACTCTTCTAGCATTTCAGCTCTAGATCTTCTAACTTCTACCTCACCTTCTTGTTGAACATTTAAGTAAATAACAGTTGGGTTTGAAAGGAATACCTGATCAACATGTTGTTTTCCTGATGATGATGCTTCATTTTGTACGTCATCCTCTTGTTCCTTGATCTCATCATTCATTAATTCATTGATTCTTTCTTGAACAATTGGATCTCTGATTAATAACCCGGAAGCACCCTGATCATTATCATCATCGCCTTTATCGTCTTTATCATCTTTATCATCAGGTTTGTCATCCATTTGATCATCAATATTATCTTCATCTTCTTCTTCATCTCCAAATAGCTCTACATCAGAGTCATCATCAACGATTTTTCCACGAGCTTTCATTGCCTTTCTTCGCCTTTCTTTAGCTTTCATTCGACGAGCAATTTCTTGAACACTATAAGGCACTGGATAAACATCACCAACAAGCACAAACTGATCTGTCTTCCATTCCAGCAACAACATTTCTCTAGCCTTTTTCTTCCTTTGAATAATGGCCATTTTTCTAAGAATATTGTCAGCATCAACAAGTTCAGAAGGCTCACCAACTATCATGAAGTATTGATCAATTTGTTCTTGAATATTTTCTTGTTCTTGAACATTTTCTTGTTCTTGAACATCTTCAGCTTCAACCATTTCAATATCTTCTTGATTTGATGAACCACCAATTTCAGGTTGACTTGATGATCCACCAGCTTCTTGAGTATCATCAATCACACCTTTGTTCTTTTGGGTGGCTTCTTCAGCTAGACATCTTTCACGTTCCATTCTTCTTTCTTCAGCTCTTTTTACTTCTATTTCATTGAATGCAGCATGAACATCCATCTTTAAATGACTCTCCATGACAGAATATAACATGTGAAGTTGTTCATCTTTCACCACATTATCTGCCTTCATAGCTTCCATCTCTAGCTTTATTGCATTCATTTCGTTTGCTGAAGCTTCACTCATCTCACTGAGAAGCTGATTGAGTGTTTGATTCACATCTTCCAAATTCTTTATCTTCACATTCAATGAAGCAATTTCAGATGTCAGCAGTTCAAACAACTTTGAATTATCATGAGCTTCATTCCTCATCTTGTTCATTGTTTCTTCTTCTTCTATCAACACTTCTCTGACTTGATCGTGAGCTTTCATTAGATTATCAACTTATTTCTTCAGAATATCACGCTCTAATTCAGTTTTGGCTTTTTCTTTTTCCAGCTTGTTGACCTTTTGCAATAATTCGTTGACAGCTTCATTGTTGAACATGTCATAAGGATCTTCAGGGATGTCTTCAGTGAATATCCCTGTTGCAGAATTAAGCCCTTCAAACATGTAATCAAAAGTTATTTCCTTTTGTTGAGACGATTCAGGTATATCTTTTGGAGGAGTAGCAGCTTTGAATCTAGTGATTTCAACATAATCATCACCTCCTGTTCTTTTCTCAGCTTCTGCTACTTGTTCTTCAACTATTTGCACCTCAGGTTCTTTTGGTGTTTCTATACATTGCGCCTTTTTAGATTCAGGAACCTTTTGCTTCTGAATGTGTTTATCTTTCTTTCCTCCCTTTTCTTTTGAAGGAACAGCACCAGCTTTCTTTGCCCTCACATTCCTGGGAATAACTCCGGCTTGAACAGCTTTTCTTTTCTTTCTTTTTGGATCATCTGGTTCATAAGACAAGTCTTCTTCATCAGATGTTTTCTTTTTCTTTAAAGGCCTTTTCTTCAGCTGAGCTTTCCCTCTTCCAAGAGTATTTGGATCCAATTCAGATTCAGATTGAGTAGTATAACAATCCTCAATAAAACCGACACCCTCATAATTTTTCCGACACCCTAAAATTATTTAAAATATCCCAAAATGTCTTTAAATGCACCCCGTATGTGAAAACCGAGCCCGAAATATAACATAACATTAAAAATAAATAAAAAACAAAGAAATTTAAGTTTAGGCGGGCCGCGTAAAGGACTCTTAAGGTCTACGCGGGCCGCGACAACTTGACGATCAGGCGAGCCCCGGTGCGGCCACGTGTCCGAAGCGTGTTGAGCCTACTCGTGACCCGGACCAGCTATAGCCTAGACCCCTAGGCCACGCGGGCCGCGTAAGGCCTTGCTTTGTTTTACACGGGCCGCGAGAGACTCCGTTTTCAGCCCTATATAAGGAGGCCTCGGGATTTCATTTCCGATCGTTCATTTCTTTCTTTCTAATCACAATTTCTGAATAGTGGGCATTATACCCGAGTCTAATACCCCCCTAAATAGCGAGGTTCTGCTACGATGTAAGTATTATAACCCCTGGAGATGTATTAGACACTCTGCCCGATTGATCTAGGGTTCCGTAACGGTTGTCGTGGTTTTGCCCGACGTAGTCGTTGGAATGCCGTCTCGGGGAGAGTACTACTAATGTTAAAATGGGTTATTATACTAACACACATGCATTTGTGTAATTTATAAATTATCACCAGGAAACCCTAAAGGATAATCTAAAACAGCAATGTGAGTAATCCTATTTTTGTTAAATGTTTTTACAAAACCTTACATACTTTTCCATGCGAATAACAGTTATTGAGTATTTGTAAGAAAACAATTATCGTAGGTATGTTGGGGTTTTGTATACAAAATTTGTTACCACCTGGTCAAGGAGTAACATTTCCACAAGTCAGGTCTGACAGTACCGACGGGTGATAATTGATATAACTTGGAAACAAATGTAATTGCGGGATCGCCTTCAATACTGTACACTGTGACTTTTTATTTAAACGTGATTAAACTGGGATTCACTCACCAGTATTTCCCACTGACAAAATGTTTTTAAAATGCGTATCAGGTAACAAAATATGAAAGCCAAATAGAAGCCAGCTGGACAGCACTTAAGGCTTGGAAAAGTGGCAATGAAGTTACCTAAGAATAAAATAGATGTTTTGTTAAATAAAATAGGATTTATTCCTATAAAAGTGTGTATACTGAAAACTTGGGTTTTACCCATGTCTTTGATGTTATAAAATATGGTGGTTTACTCTGATTAAATATTTCCTAACTACGGTCTTGATGAAAAATTCCGCTACCAAATTGGTTAATAATACGATACCACCGAAACTGGCTCGCGGCCGCCCGTTCCAGGGGATTTGGGATCGGGGGCTGTGACAGAAGGTGGTATCAGAGCTATACCACTGATTCAGCCACAGAAGTGTTCCGCTAACACCAATAATTCAAAGTGTTAGGAAATAAATTACAGAAATACGTGCATAATTGTATTTTCTTGTTATGTGTTATCTGACTATCTGTTAGTTTACAGTATGAGCGACCAAGGACCATCTGACGCGTATCGTCAATTGTCTGGTTCGCCTAGAAGTGAAGGCACCTCCTCTTCTCAGCCTGCCCTCTCTGGGTACTCTGCTGATACGGAAGAAGGAATCTTTGTGTTTAAGGCTCAGTCTGAAGAGCCATTTCCTCATAAAAAGAGGGGATGGTTCAGTAGGGAAGCACACAAGCGTAGAAAACGTATGAAAAAAGTTGCAGGAACAGCGAGTGTTAGCCGCAGCTAAAAGAGAAACCGATGCCTATGCCCAGGATATGCTCAATAGGGGTATAGCCAATATCCATATTTTAGCAACCACTGCAGCTGACCCAAATATGTAACAAATGCTAGCACCCCAACCACAATCACCGATTCCTGACCAACCCATGGAGATAGAAAACCCTGAAAACCAAATAGAAATGCATGATTTCAACCCGGAGGAGATACCTAGGGTACCTGCACCAAATCCCTTAGACCCAAACAATTACGGCCCCTGGTGGGACGATGTTAGGGACTATGTGCAACAAAACCCGATACAGGAAAATGTGCCAATGCCCAATCTAGGAGCCTACCTAGGATTAGATCCTCAAGATCCCTATTACGTTAATGATGCATACATTAGGGAGATCTTAGAGAATCCCTACCCATACCAGGAACCCGCACCCCAGATTCCGAACCCAGTGTAGAAAATATATACAAGAACTTAGGACTTTCGTGAGGAAATTTTAGAAAGTAGTGAGCGAATGAGACAGGTGGGAGAGCATCTCGTATGGAAATACGACGAGCGCAATATGGATTTTTGGATGAATCCATATCCCTGAATGTGATGGTGGGAACGGTAGTAATAATAATATAATATAATAATAATATATGTGTGTATGTGTTAAAAAAAACTACGGATGCATACTACTAGTATTGTAGCTTTACATTTCAGTCGGTATTGTAATTTTAATTTCAGTACTGGTGTGTAATAGATGCATAATATATAAATAGAGTAAAAGTCGCAATGCTCGACGCTTTTGACCAAAAGTGCTTGTCATGTGATTGGCTATATTCAAATATTATTTGTGATATTAATATGTGGTAAATGTTTAAAATTCAGATGGACAATGAAGTAAATCAGGAAAACCAGAATGATAATATCCAGAACGACAACCACTCAATTAATGATAATCTGAATAATGAGAATCCGAACAACAATGGAAACCAAATGGATAATAGTGTCGTTCAGCATATAGTGGCACAAGGAATTATAGATGCAATGCCATTTATTATTCAAACGGTTCAAGAAGCGAATAATAAAAGTAAGCATAGCAGTAAGCGACCAACTGAACCGGTACACAGCGTGAACAATGGACCCGTACTTCAAGCGCCCATTCCCAAAAGAAGAAGAACCATGCCATATGGTTGTTCTTATAAAGAATTCTGGTCCTGCAAACCAATAGAATTCTCAGGCAATGAAGGACCCATTGCAGCTTTACGCTGGATAGAGAAGACTGAAGTTGTTCTAAAAATAAGCAAGTGTGCTGAAGAAGATAAGATAATGTTTGCTTCTAATTTATTAAAGAATTCAGCTTAGAATGGTGGAACACTATCCTCCAGTCAAGAGGAAGTGATAAGGTATATAACATGGAATGGGAGGAGTTTAAAAATATGGTAGAAAGGAAATTCTGCCCTCCCAATGAAAAGGAACAGATAGCAAACAAGTTTCTGAACCTTAGAATGACCGGGGTAGATAGTAAGGGTTACACTACCACATTCTTTGAATATGCTAGAATAGTACCAACCCTTGCATCACCAGAATCGGTGTTAATCTCCCGTTACATCTGGGGATTAATCGGAGAGATTAGACATGTAGTCAAGGCAGCTAGACCTCAAACCATAGAAGAAGTTGTAGAACTAGCTAATACCTTGATAGATGAGTTAATCCGTACTAGAGAAGAAGACCAGAGGAGAAACCTAACCCAAAGGCTTACTCAAGAATTCCGTTCTGGGAATTCCAACCGTAGGAATGTAGGTTCTACCTCTGCACCATACTGCAGGATCTACAAGAAGAAGCATTATGGAAAATGCTCCACTCACTGCAATTACTGTAAGGCACCAGGACACAAGGAAGAAGATTGCAGGAGGAAAACTAGTAATGGATTGTGCATAAACTGTGGAGAAAAAGGTCACATCAAGCCAAACTGTCCGAAGTTAGCTCTAACTACAAACAACAAGAACACTAAAAATGCTAGAGCATTTGTTCTAACTGCAGATGAAGCTAAGATGATCCCGGACGTCATTGCTGGTACGTTTTTAATTAATGATATTTTTGCTAAAGTATTATTTGACTCTGGTGCAAACCAAAGTTTTATCAATACTTCGTTTTGCAAACTTCTAAATCAATCATTAACTAAACTACCACAAGGATGTCTAGTAGAGACAGCAAATGGGGAAATCGTTAGGATTTCTGAAATCTTGTAGGGAGCAAGAATAGAAATTTTTAATCAAAAATTTATTGCAAACCTTTACCCAATGAATCTAACTGGATTCGATGTTGTGTTAGGAATGGATTGGTTAATAGCCAATAAAGCCAGTATTTTATGTGATCAAAAGTCAATTCAAGTAAAATCACCAAGGGGTGAAAAGATCACAATTAAAGGAGATAAACCATCTAGATCCACTAAATTCATCTCTGTGATGAAAACTGCAAGTTATATAAGAAAAGGATCTATAGTGTATTTGATTTCTATAATCACTAACACTAAAGGAAAAGAATTAAAAGACATTCCAATAGTGTCCCAGTTTTCAGATGTCTTTCCAGAAGAATTGCCAGGACTACCGCCAGACAGGGAAGTTGAATTCAAAATCCATCTACTACCAGGAACAGCACCGATTGCCAAAGCACATTACCGTTTGGCACCCGCTGAAATGCAGGAATTGAAGAAACAATTAGACGAATTGTTGGAGAAAGGATTCATACAACCAAGCTCATCGCCATGGGGAGCACCGATATTGTTTGTTAAAAAGAAAGACGGATCAATGCGTATGTGCATTGACTACCGTGAATTAAACAAGGTCACGATTAATAATCGGTATCCATTACCGAGGATCGATGATCTGTTTGATCAACTTCAAGGAGCTCGATTTTTCTCTAAAATCTATTTAAGATCAGGATATCATCAATTAAAGGTACAGGAAGAGGATATTCCTAAAACCGCATTTAGAACAAGGTATGGTCATTATGAATTTACTGTCATGCCATTTGGTTTAACCAATGCCCCAGCCGCATTTATGGACATGATGAACCAAATATGTAAGCCATATTTGGATAAATTCATAATTGTCTTCATAGATGATATTCTAATTTACTCTAGAAGTAAGGAGGAGCATGCAAAGCACTTGCACTTACTTTTAAGTTTATTAAGAAAAGAAAAGCTTTATGCTAAGTTTTCAAAGTGCGAGTTTTGGTTAGAGCAAGTACAATTTCTTGGACATTTAGTTAACCATGAAGGAATCCATGTGGATCCAACAAAGATCGAGGCAATTACCAAATGGAAAACCCCTGAATCGCCAACCGAGGTTAGAAGTTTCTTAGGATTGGCCGGCTATTATAGAAGATTTATTCGAGATTTTTCTAGAATAGCATTCCCTTAACCAAGTTAACCTGTAAATCCATTAAGTTTGAATGGGGACCAAAACAAGAAGAAGCCTTTAGAATCCTTAAGCAAAGATTGACCCATGCACCCATACTAGCGTTACCAGAAGGAACTGAAGACTTTGTAGTCTTTTGTGACGCTTCTAAATTAGGTTACGGATGTGTGTTGATGCAATGTCAAAAGGTTATAGCTTACGCATCTAGACAGCTTAAGAGTCATGAAGAGAATTATTCAATCCATGATTTGGAATTAGGAGCTATAATTTTTGCCCTTAAGATTTGGAGACATTATCTTTATGGTAGTAAGTTTACCATATTTACAGATCATAAGAGTTTAAGATATGTTTTCGGGCAAAAAAGAGTTAAATATGAGACAAAGGCACTGGATGGAAATGCTTAGTGATTATGATTGTGATATCCAGTATCCTGCAGGGAAAGCAAATGTAGTGGCTGATGCTTTAAGTCGAAAGTATCATGAAAAGCCAAAAAGGGCACGTTCTCTTAAAATAAATCTACAAGTAGATTTAAACGAACAGATTAGAAAAGCACAAGAATCAGTAATCCAGGAAGATACTGAAAAATTAAAAGGAATGATTAAGGAATTAGAACAAGGAACATATGGAATTTGGAGATTCCATAAAAAGAGAATGTGGATACCTAAGTTAGGAAACCTACGTCACCGTATATTAGAAGAAGCTCATAAATCTAAATATACGATGCATCCAGGAAATGATAAAATGTATCAGGATTTAAGGAAAAATTTCTGGTGGATAGGAATGAAAAAGGATATAGCAGCTTATGTTTCTAAATGTTTAACTTGTTCACAAGTAAAAGTTGAACATCAGAAACCC
This sequence comes from Helianthus annuus, assembly GCF_002127325.2. Classification (NCBI taxonomy): domain Eukaryota; kingdom Viridiplantae; phylum Streptophyta; class Magnoliopsida; order Asterales; family Asteraceae; genus Helianthus; species Helianthus annuus. The sequence continues at coordinate 132,853,247 of NC_035438.2, read as the reverse complement.
TCAGGTTTGTCACAACAATTAGAAATGCCAGTTTGGAAATGGGAATTGATAACAATGGATTTTGTTACCAAATTACCCAAAACAAGAAAAGGTAATGATACAATCTGGGTGATTGTAGATAGGCTAACCGAGTCAGCTCATTTCTTACCAATGAAGGAAACTTTCAGTATGGAACAATTAGCCATATTATATGTAAATGAAATTGTTTCATTACATGGAATACCTTTATCAATTGTTTCTAATAGGGATAGCCGTTTTACCTCTCATTTTTGGTCAAGTTTCCAAAAAGCAATGGGAACCAAGCTGAATCTAAGCACCGCTTATCATCCTCAAACGGATCGGCAAAGTGAAAGGACAATTCAGACCATGGAGGACATGCTTAGAGCTTGTGTAATTGATTTTGGAGGTAACTGGGATGATCACTTACATTTGATAGAATTTTCTTATAATAACAGCAATCACACAAGTATCAATGTTGCACCATTCGAAGCACTTTATGGACGAAAGTGTAGAACCCCAGTCTGTTGGGAAGAAATTGGGGAAAAGCAACAATCTGGACCTGAGATAGTACAGGAAACAACAGATAAAATCATTCAAGTCAAGGAACGACTAAAAGCAGCACGTGATCGACAGAAGAGCTACGCTGACAACAGACGTAAGCCGTTAGAATTCCAAGTAGGTGACATGGTATTGTTAAAAGTCTCTCCCTGGAAAGGAGTAGTAAGATTCATCAAAAGAGGAAAGCTAAGTCCCAGGTATATTGGACCTTTCGAGATTATTAGAAGAATAGGACCTGTAGCCTATCAGCTACAACTGCCAAGGGAAATGGCAGGAATACATGATGTATTTCATGTATCTAATCTTAAGAAGTGCCTAGCTGATGAATCACTCGTAGTGCCTCTTAAAGATATAGAGGTAAATGAACAACTCAAGTTTGTAGAGAGGCCTCTACAGATTGAAGATAAGAAAGTTAAGAATCTCAAGCATAAGAGATTAGTTCTGGTCAAAGTGAAGTGGGACTCTAAAAGAGGACCTGAGTACACCTGAGAGCTTGAATCAGAAATGCAAAAGAAATATCCGCACTTGTTCCAGTAGATCTCGAGGACGAGCTCTAAAACAAGGTGGGGAGGATATAACAATCTTCAATAAAACCGACACCCTCATAATTTTTCCGACACCCTAAAATTATTTAAAATATCCCAAAATGTCTTTAAATGCACCCCGTATGTGGTAACCGAGCCCGAAATATAACATAACATTAAAAATAAATAAAAAACAAAGAAATTTAAGTTTAGGCGGGCCGCGTAAAGGACCCTTAAGGTCTACGTGGGCCGCGACAACTTGATGATCAGGCGAGCCCCGGTGCGGCCACGTGTTCGACGCGTGTTGAGCCTACTCGTGACCCGGACCAGCTATAGCCTAGACCCCTAGGCCACGTGGGCCGCGTAAAGCCTTGCTTTGTTTTACGCGGGCCGCGAGAGACTCCGTTTTCAGCCCTATATAAGGAGGCCTCGGGATTTCATTTCCGATCGTTCATTTCTTTCTTTCTAATCACAATTTCTGAATAGTGGGCATTATACCTGAGTCTAATACCCCCCTAAATAGCGAGGTTCTGCTACGATGTAAGTATTATAACCCCTGGAGACGTATTAGATACTTTGCCCGATTGATCTAGGATTCCGTAACGGCTGTCGTGGTTTTGCCCGACGTAGTCGTTGGAATGCCGTCTCGGGGAGAGTATTACTAATGTTAAAATGGGTTATTATACTAACACACGTGCATTTGTGTAATTTATAGATTATCACCAGGAAACCCTAAAGGATAATCTAAAACAGCAATGTGAGTAATCCTATTTTTGTTAAATGTTTTCACAAAACCTTACATACTTTTCCATGCGAATAACAGTTATTGAGTATTTGTAAGAATACAATTATCGTGGGTATGTTTGGGTTTTGTATACAAAATTTGTTACCACCTGGTCAAGGAGTAACATTTCCACAAGTCAGGTCTGACAGTACCGACGGGTGATAATTGATATAACTTAGAAACAAATGTAATTGTGGGATCGCCCTCAATACTGTACACTGTGACTTTTTATTTAAACGTGATTAAACTGGGATTCACTCACCAGTATTTCCCACTGACAAAATGTTTTTAAAACGCATTTCAGGTAACAAAATGTGAAAGCCAAATAAAAGTCAGCTGGACAGCACTGAAGGCTTGGAAAAGTGGCAATGAGTTACCTAAGAATAAAATAGATGTTTTGTTAAATAAAATAGGATTTATTTCTATAAAAGTGTGTATACTGAAAACTTGGGTTTTACCCATGTGTTTGATGTTATAAAATATGGTGGTTTACTCTGAGTAAATATTTTCTAACTACGGTCCTGATGAAAAATTCCGCTGCCAAATTGGTTAATAATACGATACTACCGAAACTGGCTCGCGGCCGCCCGTTCCTGGGGATTTGGGATCGGGGGCTGTGACAAGTAGCTTCAGAATCATCTTCGCTTGAAATACCCTGAACCTCAATCTCAGGTTCAACTGTTGTGACATTCTCATCTTGAACACTTGATCCTTGAGCCTTTTGAGCTGCTGCTTCCTCATTCCTTTTCAGATAGCTTTTGAATGACTGATTCAAAAGATCAACTCTTTGCTTAATAACCACAGACGGCTCCAAGACAGTTTCATCTATCAATCTTTCCTGTGATTCTCTAGAAGACCCTACAAAACAAATATTGACAGAGTTGTTAGAAACATTTAACAAGCATAAATTCTAACTGTCTTAAGACTCCCCCTTTCACTATACCCTTATCTCCATCCTTCGGAATAGAAACTGCAGGGGATGATTTAGGTGTTCTTTTTCGTTTTCCATCTCTTACACACCACCATCTAGTCTTCTTCTCAGCCATCTCGCTCATCTTAACATTTTCATTGTCTGAATCACTATTCTCATGTCTCCACTTCTCATTCTCAGGAGCAACATAATCTTTATCCTTGATTCTGCATATCATTTGTTTTGTTTTTTCATCCTTTTCTTTGGTGATTCTTGCAATTGTTTCATTGTTTACGTTTCTCAAATCCATGATGTCATCTTTGTTCTTTGGAAGATCCTTGATCTTATCATTTATCAGCATCATGATGAACCTTGGATACATGATATATCTATCTCCTTCATTTTTGCAATTCTCTTTCATGTACTCAAAAATTACTTGAGAAATATTGTACTTTCTGTTCAATACCAGGCTAGTAATGAAGTTCATGATGTAATCAGGTACTTCATCATATGCTCCTTTTATGTGTGACATTGAATGCACTATGCAGTGCATCAAGTACCTGTGAGCCTTTGAAAAATTTCTTTTAAGCATTTTTCCATTAATATGTCCTGTAAATCCCATTCTACACCACAACCCTTTAACAAGACGTTCTGACATGATTGTTAGATCATCATCAGAATCTTGTAGATCTAGAACTCTCCTAATATCTTCAACACCAAACTCAAACTCCACATCTATGTCTTTTCCAGCTTGGTCTTTCTTTCTCAAAACTGTGTGTATCATCTTGTCTGATTCTTCAAATCTTGTTGTGTCCCAGAAAGCTCTAACATGAGACTCATAAACAGCAGTTCTGTCAGATAAAGCCTTTGCTACTCTGCTTTCTTTCAAAAATTTTGCCATCTTTTCAACCACTGTACCATCCGTGTTTTCAGCATCAATCACGCAATGTACATTGTGACCTTTGTCTGTATCATTTCCTCTTCCCTGTAAGTATATCCGTTATTAATCATTTGCACAGGACTTTGAGTCATAAGGATGAAAGATGAGAATTTTGAAAATTTTTCTAAATCCAAAATCCCTATGTTATAGTACTAGAGCATCGAATGGCTTGACCGATCGGTTAACATTGTTGTTCGATCGGTTAGTACATCGAGTGAAATAGTGACTGATGTTCGGTTAGCATGTCTTCTTGAATCAAATAAACAATGTTGTTCGATCGGTTAGCAGGGCTGTTCGATCGGCTTGCAATGCTGACCGATCGGCTAGTCATGCTGTTCAATCGGCTAGCTATGCTGATCGATCGAACTGTCACTTTGTTCAGATAACAAGGTATGATAGAATGTTGTTCGATCGGCTAGCAATGCTGACCGATTGGCTAGAAAACTATGTTTAAACAGCAATGGTGTTTTCAATAATGATGTCCGATCGGCTGGCAGATGCTGACCGATCGGTTAGCAATGTTTCATAGAAATCTATGTAATGATAAGGATGTTGCCCGATCGGCTTGCAATGCTGACCGATCGGCTAGCAATGCTGTTCGATCGGCTAGCAATGCTGACCGATCGACTAGCATTCATCTGAACATTTTATCACAAAAAATTCATAACATATGAAGGCACAATTTTCAAGGCATTAACAATCCTATTAATCATCAACACAGGCAATTATTATCATGGCTGTCCGATCGGCTGGGCAAGCCGATCGGCTGGCATCTCGTTCAAGAACATATTAAGTGTCACACCCCGACCACGTAAAACAACAAAACGTGGCGGAAACGTCGGGGAGTGTTGTAACAGAATCATTGTTTCACAACCATGGAACAAATAGTTTCGTTTTATTGAATTATTGAACTAAATGTTTTGATACAAATTAGATAAATACAACTATTATCCTCCAAGTTTTAAAGTCGCTAAGGCCTTGTCCATTCCTATGTGAGAATACACCAATATCATCATCAAATGCCATCAACTAATGTACCTGAAACACATGTGAAAATAGGTACGTCAGCATAAAAATGCCGGCGAGTACATAGGTTTTGTATGAGTTTCAGATTCATGGCTCGTTTTACATATTGCAATACTTATTTAAAAACCTTGTTTTGAAAAGTATAGTATTGCGACACAAATAACCAACTCAAATCAAATTGGTTGTATTTCATAAAAAAAAATCTCGTAGCCATGATTCTTAACCCCAAAACATTTGTTTAATTAAATCCAGATTTGTAAATCGTGTATGGAATAAAACTCGAATAGTATAATATATTGTTGGAAAACCTTGTATTACAACTTTGTTTTGTTTACCATTGCCCAAGTGATCTAGATAACGCAACGATATATAATGTATTAAAAGCACTTATATATAGGAAGTACCAGCGGCGTATCCACCATGCTTTTAACACATTATACCCGCTCCGTTACCTAATCACTTCCCTAACCCAACGGTTCAAACAGATTCAAACAGTTCGTGTCAATCAACGGTTACAAACGGTTCACATAGTCAAATAGTCACTAACGGTTCACATAGTCAAATGGTTACAAACGGTTCACATAATCAAATGGTTACCAACGGTTCATATGATCAAATGGTTACAACGGTTCAAAATGTAAAACAATGTGTCCATATGCTGGATGAGCATATGCGACAAAATGTAGTATATGGAAATCAATGTGCTAGCATGTTACGTGAACATACATAGCAAAACACAATGAAATCGTGTACTAATAATGTACTATTGAACATAGTAAGCATATGATATAAAAACATGGGAAACATGAAAGTATCAAGTAGGCACATGTGTTCCACCCCAAAACAGTTTGAAAACAGTAAAAGAGGGGACTATGTACTCACCTGAGGGTGCTTAGAAGTCTTGAACAACAACCAAGCAAAGCTAGAGTGATTAGGGGATCAAACGGCACCCTATATAGGTAACTATGTAAATAACCGGACCTAAATCGGGAGATAGGATAGAATGAGGTTCTATAAATCAAATGAGTAATTGAACTCATATGGTATGATTTAATAGACCCTACATTCTGATTGAAAGGCCTACCTAAGTGCTTTTGACCCGTTTCGACACGTTATGGTAACATAAGCTACTATAAGGCGTCGTTAGCGTAAAACTATGTTCGGATGGTTAACTATGTGCTATGCCAAGTCTTACATGCCCAATTATCCCTAAACATGTTACTAAATCAGATTATATGTCAAAAATAAGTTCACATAGGCAAAATACGGATTTTAGCTTTAAAAGGGCATTTTGGTCATTTCCTATGGGCATACAAGCTAACAAGCAAATGACTAACCAATCCTATGTGATCATAAGGTATAACCTCAGTGGTTATTCCCTATGCAACTATGATCACTAACTAAGCTTGGTCGGATCCTAAAGATCGACCAAACGGGTCGGGTTCGAAAGGCTAAGCGGTGGTTTAGACCGCTTACCTCACGACCCTAAACAAGCACAAACTAATAGTGTCGTGTTAGACATGTCAAAACATGTCTAACCTACTGATTTGGTATCAAAACAAAGTGTTTTGATACCCTAAAGTAGTTCCGAGGCAAAATGCGTGCTAAAACGTATTTTGACCGAAACTTTGACTCGACACTACAACTAGCTAACGTGGTAATCAGCAGCTATAACCGCGAAGGATTATAACTATCGTGATTACAATCACGTTTCAAAGTTCAATTGAACTTTGACTTGACCAATTGATGGTCAAAACCGAAAGTCAAACTGTTGGCCAAACTGTTTGACTTTCTTCACTATATAAGGAAAAAGCAAGAAAAAGAATGAAAGAAGGCTCACAATAGTCCTTGCTATCTTTTCTACAAAGAAGACAAGTCCCAAATGCTTGAGAGAGAGCTCCAAAGCAGATGTGAAGAGAGGAAATGAGGAATGAGCAAATGAAACAATGAAAGTGTTGGCTATTTATACTTGAGGGAAGTTCATAGGATCACAACAAGTGTTTTGTTTAGCCATTAAGGAATAAATCTCATCCATACAAGTGTTAGGAGCAGGTGCAAAGCCTTGGAGAACACTTAAACTTGCTCAACACACCAAGAATTTACCAAAACAGCCCCTGAATTTGCAAACAGATGCTGAAAACACACTTTCTGCCCAGATAAGGCGCTCGCGTAGCGCTAGGGCATAGGCCTTAGGGCTCGCGCTACGCTAGCATGTATCAGGTTCAGCAAAGTTTCAAAATTGACAGAAATGGTCCCTGCACGTGTTTAAAGCCTTTTTCGATGCGTTTAAACCCCGTTAACCTCATTTCAAGGCTCTAAAATGAAGTTAAAGCATAGGGGACTCAAAACATGCTCAAAAATATCTCGGATGTCGGTTCGTTTGGTCGTACGGTCACGTTGTTCGGTTATTTACGACGAAACTCGAACGGACGCGAAAACGATCCAAATTAAGCGACGAATGGAATTTTTGCATGGCGATCACTAAAACAAAAATATTTTAGTGTGTACAAAAATTTTGGATGTCCAGATGTGTCCAGAACGTAAGATATGCGCGAAAATGCAAACTTACGCCGTTTTTGACACTTTTAGTCCCTGTAAGATCATATAAGCATGTTTTCACACACCGAACCTATCAAAGCTTATTTCTAAGCCATGTTTAGGTTATATATGGTATGTTTAACTTATGATCAAGTTCCGGACTATACGTTGCCTTACGAAACGGCAGACTTTTGCAAGTTGACGCAAATGGTCCCTGTAAGCGAATAAACTTGATTTCGGCATACCAAACCATCCAAAACTTATTTCTAAGTTATGTAAAGGTTATTTAAGGTATGTTAAGCCTATGTCACTATTCCGGAGTGTTTGTTGCATTAAACTGGTTATATTTACGCATCAGATCGTGTATAACCTTCCAGAAAGCGACTTAAAGCCCGAAATCAAACAAGAATTGATATGTGCAAATGATACACATATTTTCACAATTCCCAAGTATGAAATACAAAATTTCATTGGTTTGGCATTTGTTTGACGGTCACAGTGACACAGGTGTCACAGTCTCCCCTACTTTAGGAAATTTCGTCCCGAAATTTATTCGTAGGAGTCTGTCTGTGACTTTGTGTCAAATAACCCCTAGAGATATGCAAAGCATAATCCTATCATTTCCTTAACGGACATTCTTCAGAAACGAAAATGAACTGACGGAGTCATTTTCAACAGATGTTTCCTCAGAAACGAAAATGAAAAGGATAATCAGACGGATATTCATTTCCTTCAACGGATATTCTTCAGAAGCGAAAATGAATGGATGATCCATTTTCAACAGATGCTTCCTCAGATTCAGAAATGAAAAGGATATTCAAACGGATATTCATTTCCTTCAACGGATATTTTTCAGAAGCGAAAATGAATGGATGATCCATTTTCCTCAACGGATTCTTCATCAGAACAGAAATGAAAAGGATATTCAAACGGATATTCATTTCCTTCAACGGATATTCTTCAGAAGCGAAAATGAATGGATGATCCATTTTCCTCAACGGATTCTTCATCAGAACAGAAATGAAAAGGATATTCAAACGGATATTCATTTCCTTCAACGGATATTCTTCAGAAGCGAAAATGAATGGATGATCCATTTTCCTCAACGGATTCTTCATCAGAACAGAAATGAAAAGGATATTCAAACGGATATTCATTTCCTTCAACGGATATTCTTCAGAAGCGAAAATGAATGGATGATCCATTTTCCTCAACGGATTCTTCATCAGAACGGAAATGAAGGATTAAACAAACGGATATTCATTTCCATCAACGGATATTCTTCAGAAGCGAAAATGAATGGTTGATCCATTTTCTTCAACGGATTCTTCATCAGAACGGAAATGAAGGATTTAACAAACGGATATTCATTTCCATCAACGGATATTCTTTCAAAAGTGAAAAATGAGTAGCTAGTTCATTTTTCTTCAACGGGTGCTTCATCAGAATTGGAAATGAACAAGGTTCACTCAAGGCACATGACAAAACTCGTTGTGGTTTCTGTGCACTAAATTCCATAATTATGTAGGCCTCCATAATTACGTAATTCCTTGCACAGTCTGCACAGTTCATTTCATAATGTGTAGGGGAAGAAAAATCAAACTTGTGATGAGTGTGGCTAGACTACCATAGGGTCCTTTTAATTAGATCAACAAAAGATCTCTTTAATTAGACCACTCAAGGAGTCTTTTCAGCTATATCATCACATGATATTCCTAACCAGAATTTTGGATCAATCTGTTTAACTAGACCACTCAAGGGGTCTAATTATGGAATAGTACTTCATAACCCAAGGGACTCAACTCCAACGTAGAAGTCCATTAAGGATTTAAGATAGTACCTTTGGATATCCTACTATGAATCCCTTATACGAAGATATGGAAGATTCTACGAGGATTTGGATAACAAAATTGGATCACAAAAACATAAAAGGGAGAACATAAGCATTTAATCACATAATTGTTTAATTTGGCCTTTTAAATTGTTATCTTTGAACGCGGATACTTAAAGCATACCAGGAATCCAATCCGTGGATTTCATTTGGCACTTTAATCATTTTCAAGAATCTATCTATGAAGATAGGAAAATCTTAATAGGAATTCGGCTTTGTCCTTATTGAATTGTAATGTACGTATTGAATCATACAAAGAATTCAATTAAGGGCTCCGATGAACGATACCCATCCACAAGGATCTAATTATGAGGATAGAAAGATCCTACATGGATTTTGGAATTTGTGTAACGAGAGGTGTTCCGACACCTTGCACTAGGCGTGCTTACGTCGATACACAAGGTAGAAAGTTCATGAGGTTGAGGCACTAGATATGCCAAGGCGACATATGAAGCAGAATTTGAAGGTTGAGTAGCAGCAGGATTGGTAACAACTTTGCTTTGGATCGCAAAGCGGCAGATGTTAACCAAATGTCCCCATCGTCCACCGTGGGTACATTTGAAACAGGGTATTTGATTTGGGTGATGACGGTGGCATTGATTGCACCAAGGAGCAGTTCCCTTATACAGCTTCATCCCTGAGGCGAGTCATGGTGATAGCTAAAACAACGGTCCTCTGGAGTACGATGCCTACTTAATGGGTAGTTGCAGCACCTGGTTCGGACATTTGGGTGTTGTTGCGATGAAGAGGCATCTTGAAGACAATGGAAGGCATAGGAGGAAACAAGCAAAAGATAGCCAAAAGAGAATGACAACACATGAAGATTGTGACCATTTGTTTGTTACCAAAGGCAAACAAATGAGACAGTGACTAATCAAAGTAAGCGGGTCAATATAATGTATCGCGAAGACATGCTCGCCTATAAGTGGACACTCACCCCAAGAGTTCCCAGGTAAGAGTGACTGGTCCGATACTGCGGATTTGTACGAACACTCTAGCCTTAGACAGAAGACCCAGGGTACAGGCATCCACTCTTCCAGTTTGCACGTGTTCACATTATTTAGACCCAAACTTTGACGAGTTTGAAAACTCAAGAGGCACTAAGCCAAATATGAGTCAAACTGGAAGGGTTCAAAACCTTATAATAAATCATCCTAGAACAGATGATTAGTTTTCAAGGCAGATCAATTTATGTTCTTATTGTGGTTGTCACTTAAGGATAAGTGACGGTATTGTTTTATGACTAAACGCAAGTAAAATCGCGTTAGGGTCCTAGGAAGGTTATAGTCTAAGTCAAAGCATTACTAATAACCTAATTCCCTATAACCATTGGCTCTGATACCAACTTTTCTGTCACACCCCGACCACGTAAAACAACAAAACGTGGCGGAAACGTCGGGGAGTGTTGTAACAGAATCATTGTTTCACAACCGTGGAATAAATAGTTTCGTTTTATTGAATTATTGAACTAAATGTTTTGATACAAATTAGATAAATACAACTATTATCCTCCAAGTTTTAAAGTCGCTAAGGCCTTGTCCATTCCTATGTGAGAATACACCAATATCATCATCAAATGCCATCAACTAATGTACCTGAAACACATGTGAAAATAGGTACGTCAGCATAAAAATGCCGGCGAGTACATAGGTTTTGTATGAGTTTCAGATTCATGGCTCGTTTTACATATTGCAATACTTATTTAAAAACCTTGTTTTGAAAAGTATAGTATTGCGACACAAATAACCAACTCAAATCAAATTGGTTATATTTCATAAAAAAAAATCTCGTAGCCATGATTCTTAACCCCAAAACATTTGTTTAATTAAATCCAGATTTGTAAATCGTGTATGGAATAAAACTCGAATAGTATAATATATTGTTGGAAAACCTTGTATTACAACTTTGTTTTGTTTACCATTGCCCAAGTGATCTAGATAACGCAACGATATATAATGTATTAAAAGCACTTATATATAGGAAGTACCAGCGGCGTATCCACCATGCTTTTAACACATTATACCCGCTCCGTTACCTAATCACTTCCCTAACCCAACGGTTCAAACAGATTCAAACAGTTCGTGTCAATCAACGGTTACAAACGGTTCACATAGTCAAATAGTCACTAACGGTTCACATAGTCAAATGGTTACAAACGGTTCACATAATCAAATGGTTACCAACGGTTCATATGATCAAATGGTTACAACGGTTCAAAATGTAAAACAATGTGTCCATATGCTGGATGAGCATATGCGACAAAATGTAGTATATGGAAATCAATGTGCTAGCATGTTACGTGAACATACATAGCAAAACACAATGAAATCGTGTACTAATAATGTACTATTGAACATAGTAAGCATATGATATAAAAACATGGGAAACATGAAAGTATCAAGTAGGCACATGTGTTCCACCCCAAAACAGTTTGAAAACAGTAAAAGAGGGGACTATGTACTCACCTGAGGGTGCTTAGAAGTCTTGAACAACAACCAAGCAAAGCTAGAGTGATTAGGGAATCAAACGGCACCCTATATAGGTAACTATGTAAATAACCGGACCTAAATCGGGAGATAGGATAGAATGAGGTTCTATAAATCAAATGAGTAATTGAACTCATATGGTATGATTTAATAGACCCTACATTCTGATTGAAAGGCCTACCTAAGTGCTTTTGACCCGTTTCGACACGTTATGGTAACATAAGCTACTATAAGGCGTCGTTAGCGTAAAACTATGTTCGGATGGTTAACTATGTGCTATGCCAAGTCTTACATGCCCAATTATCCCTAAACATGTTACTAAATCAGATTATATGTCAAAAATAAGTTCACATAGGCAAAATACGGATTTTAGCTTTAAAAGGGCATTTTGGTCATTTCCTATGGGCATACAAGCTAACAAGCAAATGACTAACCAATCCTATGTGATCATAAGGTATAACCTCAGTGGTTATTCCCTATGCAACTATGATCACTAACTAAGCTTGGTCGGATCCTAAAGATCGACCAAACGGGTCGGGTTTGAAAGGCTAAGCGGTGGTTTAGACCGCTTACCTCACGACCCTAAACAAGCACAAACTAATAGTGTCGTGTTAGACATGTCAAAACATGTCTAACCTACTGATTTGGTATCAAAACAAAGTGTTTTGATACCCTAAAGTAGTTCCGAGGCAAAATGCGTGCTAAAACGTATTTTGACCGAAACTTTGACTCGACACTACAACTAGCTAACGTGGTAATCAGCAGCTATAACCGCGAAGGATTATAACTATCGTGATTACAATCACGTTTCAAAGTTCAATTGAACTTTGACTTGACCAATTGATGGTCAAAACCGAAAGTCAAACTGTTGGCCAAACTGTTTGACTTTCTTCACTATATAAGGAAAAAGCAAGAAAAAGAATGAAAGAAGGCTCACAATAGTCCTTGCTATCTTTTCTACAAAGAAGACAAGTCCCAAATGCTTGAGAGAGAGCTCCAAAGCAGATGTGAAGAGAGGAAATGAGGAATGAGCAAATGAAACAATGAAAGTGTTGGCTATTTATACTTGAGGGAAGTTCATAGGATCACAACAAGTGTTTTGTTTAGCCATTAAGGAATAAATCTCATCCATACAAGTGTTAGGAGCAGGTGCAAAGCCTTGGAGAACACTTAAACTTGCTCAACACACCAAGAATTTACCAAAACAGCCCCTGAATTTGCAAACAGATGCTGAAAACACACTTTCTGCCCAGATGAGGCGCTCGCGTAGCGCTAGGGCATAGGCCTTAGGGCTCGCGCTACGCTAGCATGTATCAGGTTCAGCAAAGTTTCAAAATTGACAGAAATGGTCCCTGCACGTGTTTAAAGCCTTTTTCGATGCGTTTAAACCCCGTTAACCTCATTTCAAGGCTCTAAAATGAAGTTAAAGCATAGGGGACTCAAAACATGCTCAAAAATATCTCGGATGTCGGTTCGTTTGGTCGTACGGTCACGTTGTTCGGTTATTTACGACGAAACTCGAACGGACGCGAAAACGATCCAAATTAAGCGACGAATGGAATTTTTGCATGGCGATCACTAAAACAAAAATATTTTAGTGTGTACAAAAATTTTAGATGTCCAGATGTGTCCAGAACGTAAGATATGCGCGAAAATGCAAACTTACGCCGTTTTTGACACTTTTAGTCCCTGTAAGATCATATAAGCATGTTTTCACACACCGAACCTATCAAAGCTTATTTCTAAGCCATGTTTAGGTTATATATGGTATGTTTAACTTATGATCAAGTTCCGGACTATACGTTGCCTTACGAAACGGCAGACTTTTGCAAGTTGACGCAAATGGTCCCTGTAAGCGAATAAACTTGATTTCGGCATACCAAACCATCCAAAACTTATTTCTAAGTTATGTAAAGGTTATTTAAGGTATGTTAAGCCTATGTCACTATTCCGGAGTGTTTGTTGCATTAAACTGGTTATATTTACGCATCAGATCGTGTATAACCTTCCAGAAAGCGACTTAAAGCCCGAAATCGAACAAGAATTGATATGTGCAAATGATACACATATTTTCACAATTCCCAAGTATGAAATACAAAATTTCATTGGTTTGGCATTTGTTTGACGGTCACAGTGACACAGGTGTCACATTAAGAACACCCAACAGACTCAAAAATTATTTGACAAATCAGCACAAATTGAACACATATCCATCTACCTAATGTTGTCGCAATCAAAACCATCAAAACCTTATGTTCATTGCTGTCTAACTCGTTCAAATCAAGGCTTAATTCCTCAAAAACCTCGCCGACTACCGAACACCAAATTCTTAGATCTACTCAGATTAAACAAGATTTAAGACAAACTGATCCAGCAAACTTATAGATCTAAGTATTCCTAACAAAACCTTATGCTTGGAATTTATCAAAAGTCCCTAAAATCTCCTAGATCTAAGATAAAGGCTCCGACAGGAATGGACATGAAGAACACGTATAACAATGTTAGATTTGATAGAGAAATACATACCTTCGGCATTGTGAATGATGAGCAAACCAACAAACCAATGTTCTAACTCCAAAGGGAATCAAGAATCAATGAAATCAGAAGAAAGATTTTGAGAAAGAAAGGTCGTCCGATCGAATATTGCAACCGTTTGACTGAAGCCTTAACCACCTATTTATAGGTGACCTTGACACGGCTTGGCTGTTCGATCGGCTAGCAATGCTGGCCGATCGGTCAGCCTGTTCGATCCAGGTGACCCTTTGACTTTCAAAACTTTCACTTTTTGACCATTTTGACTTTATCAGTGTTTGAGAAATCCACTTAAGCATCTAGGTCCAAGTTAATGACCCTAGGTACTTAATTTGCCTACCAAGTTGATGTGCGTGAAGTGTGTTATATTTTTAGATATATATTTAAGCCCTTTTTACACTTTTAGCCAAGTTTTAAATTTATAAAACACGATATTTACTAACACTAAACACACATATGGGCAAGTGCACCCATCGTGGACGTAGTATAGTGTTGGTAAGATACCGAGGTCGTCCAAGGACACAAGAGCTTTTAATACCGGTTTATCCTCAACGTCTAATCAAATCAAAAGGTTAGAAAAAATGATTTAAACTAAGAAAAATAAAAACTAACTAAATGCTGAAAAATAAAATAAAATAAAAACAGATAGACAAGATGAATCACTTGGATCCGACACGTGTATTAGTATAACCTTTGATTATTTTCGCACTTTTGCACTTGTTTAAGAGATTATCTTAGTTATTGTAGTAGGCCCCTCTTTTGAAGGCGACGTTACCCTCAACCCAGTAGTTTGAGTCAGCAAGGATACAATCCTAAAGGGTCGGATTATTGAAAGATAATGAATTAAGTTATTAATGCAAATTATGGTAGGCCCCGCTTTTGGCGGTGACGTTACCCTCGGCTAAGTAGTCTGAGTCAGCAGGGATACAGTCCTAAATAGCCGGGTTATAGTATTAATAGTAGTTAACTTATGAGGGGGTCAAAGAGTTTGGATCCCCGCCATCCAATACCTATGGGCATTGAAGGAGATCCTACTAAATTTGACCCAGGTCCCAAGCAGGACCTCTAAACGCTGAACAAGGGCAAGACCCTTACCAAACCGTTCCCTTAACCCCCGACCAGGTAGCCAACATACCTCCATATAGACCGTGGAGATATGAATGGTGAAAATCTTTTATTTTATATAGACAGTAAAATAATGCCAAGACACCACGGACAAACGATAAGGAAAGATCACCTTCAACATAAGTAACTAGTTATTAAAGTCATTAATACAAAACCAAATAAAAAGTGCAAAAGATTGAAAATAAAAAGTATTATACTAAACACTTGTCTTCACCAAGTGATGTAAGAGACTTAGGCAAACATGGCCTTGATTGTCAAGAACTCTTACGATCAATCTTGGATCCCGAGACGACTCACACACTCTACGATGGACAATGGATGATGGTGGTGGATGATGGTGTTATGGTGGTGGTGGGTGGTGGATGAGGTGTGAGAGAGGTAGTGTGCCAAGGGATGAGGGAGAATGAAACCAAGCTCCTCTATTTATAGGCTGGACAGAACGCTGGACACGGCCCCGTGTCCGCTGGACACGGCCCCGTGCCCGTCTGACACTATCTCTCTTCATTAATTGTAATTGCGAATTACAATTAATGCGCCTGCTGTACTTTCAACACGCCCCCGTGCCCGCTGGGCACGGCCCCGTGGTGAGCAATGGAAGCTTCTACTGGTTTGTCTTTTCTGCTGCTTCCTGGGCACGCCCCCGTGTTTGCTGGACACGGGGCGTGTTCAGACTCTGTTTTCTTCTCTTCGTTTTGGGCGGTGCCATTGAGGGTCCGGGCAGTCCACTTTTGTTCCTTTTCTTGTATTTATGGTAGAATTAGTGGTCTTTTTGCTTCTTTTGTGATTTTGAGCTCATTTCATCCTGAAAATACAAAAGGAAGACAAAAACACTCTTTTTCCAACATTAGTACTTAAAAAGGGTTAGTTTTATGCCTTAATTGATGTGTATTATATGTTGCATTTTACACACATCAAATACCCCCACACTTGAACTTTTGCTTGTCCTCAAGCAAAACTCTTTTAATGTGGCTTACACTCCCAAATGGAATAGGTAGAAGAGAATTTTTTTTGCTTGTCCTAGAGTGTCGGGAATCCAAGGTTTTTATAGGTTTTATTTTTATTTTATTTACAATCCTATTCGTTATGATTTATTTTGAACTTTTCATAAGATAAACTACTTATTTTGGCATAACATGCCTTATTAAAATTCCATTTATATACACGTTCACATACCTCACGGGAGATCACTCAACACTCGGCCGAAGGTGTATTTTTAAGTGAATCACTCGAGAGCGGCACGGACTTACATTTTCCATAGGCTTGCCAAGCGATCAATCCTCCTCCTTTTTAACTTTTTACCTTTGTAAATATCAAGAGGACTTTTGGGGTGAAGGCTTGGGTTTAAAGGTGGGTGGTTGGTTAGTGGTTAGTAAAAAGGGCGAAAATCGTAACAAGTGTCGGTTTTCATAAAATACTTTATTTTTAGTGACATTTATTTTTGAAGTATTTCTCCAAACAAGCTTTTGTAGCTTTTGTTTGTTTTTGACTTCATTATTCATATATATATATATATATATATATATATATATATATATTTTTTTCGTCACGTAGAGGGTATGTTTATGAAAAACCGAGCTTGTTACTAAAATAAGGGTGAAAAAAAAATGAAAAAGGTTTTTGGTGGGTAAAAAAAATTGTTTTGGGGGTAATGAAATGAAAGGTTTAGGCTCAAAGGGGTTTTTCTAGGGGGATTTTGGGTAGGTAAAAAAAATGAAAAATAATGGTTTTGAAAGAAAAATAGTTAGTCCTAATGCCTCCATCATTTACTTACTTGGGTTTAAGTTGGTAAGGACCGGGAATGTATCGTCGTGGCAAGTTCTAGATTTGTAAAGACCGAGCGGCTATTCACACAAGAAACGAAAAATGAGCATTTAATCTAAATATGTATATTTTTATGCTCAATAAAGGCTCAAAACTCACTTTTGTGGGAATGGGTTTTTTTTTTTTTTTATGTGACCAAGCATATATAATCGAATTTTAGCTAGACTTGTTATACCGTTTCATAATTTTCTTATGTTAGTTCTTTTTATCACGACGCTATCGGTTGTAAATTTGTAAAAATATAACCTTTTTAGAACTTGTTATTCCCAACTTAAACTAAGACAAGTAAATAAAAATTAAAAAAAAATGAAAAAGTTTTTGAAAAAATTTGGGGTGTTTAGCGGTTCCAATAGAGTTTTGTGTAAGGCTTGTTTTAGGATTTTGCAAAATTCCAAGGTTTTAGCATCCCCCCCACACTTAAATTACACATTGTCCTCAATGTGTCCAAAAATAAAGTTTTTGGTTGATTAGAATGTGAAAAAGTGTGCTTAAAAACAAAGATTTATGTTACTGGCACTCTGGACACGGCCCCGTGTTGACCGGGCACGGCCCCGTGGTCAAGTGCCAGTAACAAAAATTATAGAAGTGAAACAGAAGCCTGGACACGGGGGCGTGTCCGCTGAACACGGCCCGTGTCCAGTTACCTGAACTGGGTGATTTCCTGCAGGGGGCTCAGCACGGGGCCGTGTTGGTTGGGCACGGCCCGTGTGGAGCCTTCTGTTATGGAGATTTTTGTCGGTTTGTTCTGTTCTTCTGCATGGTTCCATTTTTTTCTCGTTCCCTTTTTCATCCATTACCACCACGAGTCCATAAATCATAAAAACCATCATAACATTGCTAATAGAGAGATTACATAAAGATAGTTAATTAACTAAGGGGTACATAAGGTTATCATAAAGGTTCTACTTATTTAGGAAAATTTCGGGAATAGCTTCCCGATGTAGAAACATTCTTCAGCCCATGGCTCCTCGGTTTTCACTCAAAGCCATTCTTCTATCTCCCTGGGGAGGTAGAAGGTAGCCTCATTCTCGTCGGTATCTTGAGGAGGAGTGCTTACCGGGACTCCTTGCACTACCCTTGGTTGCGGTACTTGGTGCAAGGCGTGCCATTCTGCTGGGATGATAACCTCGGGTACTACATTCCACGCCCTGTGTGTTATCACCGGAACCAAAGGCGGGGAAGCAAGAAGGTTTAACCTTTGGTGCAGAAGGTTCACTTCTTGCAGGCAGCCCTCCAAACTTATCGTCAGATGATTAACGCGGTCCACTAAAGCTTCTTCTACACTTGTCAATTCGTCCACGGCTTCCCTTAAAGCGTAAACGTAGTTTACTAGGGAATCCTCTGCGGTGGACGATCTCCTTCCATTTCGGTTATTCCTTGAAGATGCTCCGCTGTTTCGGCTGGCCATTTTCTCCGAAATAAGCCGAGGATAACTAAATTTTTGCAAAACAGTACCTCGAACACGGCCCCGTGCTCAGTGAGCACGGCCCCGTGTTCAACTGTCTGCAGGAATTTTTGTCTAATGGTTCTAGGTTTTTAAATTATTTCTATATACTTTCGTCGTGTTATGAGCTCAGATAATTTAAAAACTAACTTTAGACAAGAATTCATAGCGAAAATTCCTACAAACCTTGCATAGAAGGTTGGAATCATGGGTTTCCAAGCTTCCATGGAGGTAGGGTTTGAAAAATTTTTGGAAGAAGAGGAAATGAACAAAAGTGGAAAAGGCAAGATGGTCCTTAGGAACCTTCTTTTGGTACTTACCTAGGATGGTATATGTGAAGATTCCAGGGATCTCTGCTTGGTGGAGTGGTCAAAAATGAGCAGGATTCAGGCTGCATTTAAAGAAAACGACAGCACACTGAACACGGCCCCGTGTCCGCTGGACACGGCCCCGTGTGCAGAGAAAATCCTGACACATTTTGTCCGTATTCTGACAGAATCAGCAGAAAATCTTCTGAGCGAACATGGGGGCGTGGTGGCCAGACACGGCCCCGTGTCGGAGGGCTGTTTTATGGAGTTTCGTCTTTTCTAAGGAGCTAACTTTTATCGGGTGGCTCCTGACTTGTTGGAACAACCCCAAAGTGCCTAAGATACCTTAATTGTCCTATACTAAGGCGAGAACGCAAGAGGTTGTCGGTGAGGGTAATTCCTATTTTCATTCTAGGTGGACAAGTCCAACCCTTTCCCGGGCTCTCGTTAAAGAAGGTGTATGCCGAATCGCTCAGGTCTATGTATGCACCGAACGAGGTCGATGGGGAGTCCTTCACGGCACAATCGGCACAGGGACGACTATCGTCCACGTCTTGCTTAGGAAGAAAGGTATTTTCGGGAGCAACGAGGTTGTCAGAATGCGGTTCCAACATTTCCTCATGGTCATCTTCTTGGGATGGATCTAAAAAATCCTTCCTAAGTTCCTTTGACCAATTTAGAAGTAGTTCTTCTAGTTGAAATAACTCGTCAAGGAGCATTTCTCCTAGAATATCTGGCTGGGCGCATTCGAGGGAGAAATAGTGTTTATTTTTACTTTCGCCCCTCTTAAGGTTACACGAAATCAGTGGGTCTATATAGTGTGGCCTATAAGTGAGGAAGAAACATTTTAATTCCTCGTGTTCGCCTCCACATATTCGACACCACAAACCATAAGAGTGCCGAAAGTAAAAAGAATCACTATTACTCATGTTTGTATCAGAAATTACCAACCGCCGGGATCAAACGGTTCTGTTTTCAGCAACTGAATCTTGGGCACGGGGGCGTGTTGAGTGGACACGGCCCCGTGTTCAGCCTACTGTCTGATATAAAACAGGATTGCCAGTTCCAATGATTGGGCACGGGGCGTGTTCAGCGGGCACGGCCCCGTGCTGAGCTCTGCAGAAGCTGAAAAATCTAAAAAATCCTAAAAATTAAAGAAAAATAAAAAGATGATTAGGCCGTTGATTCCTAACTTTCTTAAAATCCTTGTGTCCCCGGCAGCGGCGCCAAAAACTTGATGTGCGTGAAGTGTGTTATATTTTTAGATATATATTTAAGCCCTTTTTACACTTTTAGCCAAGTTTTAAATTTATAAAACACGATATTTACTAACACTAAACACACATATGGGCAAGTGCACCCATCGTGGACGTAGTATAGTGTTGGTAAGATACCGAGGTCGTCCAAGGACACAAGAGCTTTTAATACCGGTTTATCCTCAACGTCTAATCAAATCAAAAGGTTAGAAAAAATGATTTAAACTAAGAAAAATAAAAACTAACTAAATGCTGAAAAATAAAATAAAATAAAAACAGATAGACAAGATGAATCACTTGGATCCGACACGTGTATTAGTATAACCTTTGATTATTTTCGCACTTTTGCACTTGTTTAAGAGATTATCTTAGTTATTGTAGTAGGCCCCTCTTTTGAAGGCGACGTTACCCTCAACCCAGTAGTTTGAGTCAGCAAGGATACAATCCTAAAGGGTCGGATTATTGAAAGATAATGAATTAAGTTATTAATGCAAATTATGGTAGGCCCCGCTTTTGGCGGTGACGTTACCCTCGGCTAAGTAGTCTGAGTCAGCAGGGATACAGTCCTAAATAGCCGGGTTATAGTATTAATAGTAGTTAACTTATGAGGGGGTCAAAGAGTTTGGATCCCCGCCATCCAATACCTATGGGCATTGAAGGAGATCCTACTAAATTTGACCCAGGTCCCAAGCAGGACCTCTAAACGCTGAACAAGGGCAAGACCCTTACCAAACCGTTCCCTTAACCCCCGACCAGGTAGCCAACATACCTCCATATAGACCGTGGAGATATGAATGGTGAAAATCTTTTATTTTATATAGACAGTAAAATAATGCCAAGACACCACGGACAAACGATAAGGAAAGATCACCTTCAACATAAGTAACTAGTTATTAAAGTCATTAATACAAAACCAAATAAAAAGTGCAAAAGATTGAAAATAAAAAGTATTATACTAAACACTTGTCTTCACCAAGTGATGTAAGAGACTTAGGCAAACATGGCCTTGATTGTCAAGAACTCTTACGATCAATCTTGGATCCCGAGACGACTCACACACTCTACGATGGACAATGGATGATGGTGGTGGATGATGGTGTTATGGTGGTGGTGGGTGGTGGATGAGGTGTGAGAGAGGTGGTGTGCCAAGGGATGAGGGAGAATGAAACCAAGCTCCTCTATTTATAGGCTGGACAGAACGCTGGACACGGCCCCGTGCCCGTCTGACACTATCTCTCTTCATTAATTGTAATTGCGAATTACAATTAATGCGCCTGCTGTACTTTCAACACGCCCCCGTGCCCGCTGGGCACGGCCCCGTGGTGAGCAATGGAAGCTTCTACTGGTTTGTCTTTTCTGCTGCTTCCTGGGCACGCCCCCGTGTTTGCTGGACACGGGGCGTGTTCAGACTCTGTTTTCTTCTCTTTGTTTTGGGCGGTGCCACTGAGGGTCCGGGCAGTCCACTTTTGTTCCTTTTCTTGTATTTATGGTAGAATTAGTGGTCTTTTTGCTTCTTTTGTGATTTTGAGCTCATTTCATCCTGAAAATACAAAAGGAAGACAAAAACACTCTTTTTCCAACATTAGTACTTAAAAAGGGTTAGTTTTATGCCTTAATTGATGTGTTTTATATGTTGCATTTTACACACATCACAAGTTCAACTTAATGACCTTGGTTGACCCGAGACAAAAACATACTGATATTTTAATCAATCTTTTTCTGAAAATTTACAAGTTTCAAATTAATGAACTTGCATAGACTTTGCATTTTCTCTGGTTCTATCAAGATTAGCTCCCAACCCATCTTGCGGTTTAGAACAACTTCCTGCATCTGCATCAGACTGTGAATCTGAAGATCAACTCTTTGCTTTGGTTTGTCATAAAATAAAGCAGAAATAAAAAATCTTTCTGGATTTTCAATACAGATTCTAAACTAGAAATGAATTACAGAAACTAAAATACAGAATGTAATGAAAGTAAACTATTTATATATATTTTTGGTTGAGCGTGTTAGGGAATCATATCAGCTTCCGACAAGTCACAAGTACCGTTAAGCTTGATAACATTATCAGCATTAAACAATTCACATCGATGATCAATATACTGATCCATTTTAAATTTTTATACAAGTTTCAATCTGTCCAGGATACGAATTAGGTGAATTAAGAACTTAAACTCATTCATGTGTCCCACCTCTTGAATATACTCCCGTATCCAGATCCCAATATTCAGTCTTACAGGTGAATATACCACATATGATATCTGTAAGGGGTTAGATGCGAGGGCCGTGAGAGCTCAGGTCAGAACTTCCATTCAGCAGAGAGATGACGGCTTCGACTTTTGGTGTATCCCCTTTAGAGGATCTTTTTTACAATAGCAATGATTATCAATTTTATTGTTTCATCAATTTGCTGAGGGCTGCGCTATGTTTCAAGCAATGCGGAAAGTATTATTCGGGGACTAGGTCAGAACTTCCATTCAGCAGAAGTCCCGGAATAATACCCTAGATATCACTGAGTATAATGACCTAATATTTCAGAAAGATGGATCTTTCAAACAAGATTTTAGGGGTTACCTATATATCCAAGTAGAGTTCCCCACAAAATAAGTAAGTCAAGATTTTATGTTTATATCCCAAACAATTTTACTAAGTGTATAAAAACCTATTGACGTATCATCAGCAAGACTGTTTAATGCTATATTCATTACAAATCTTTAGCATATTGTAACTGTCTAGCTGATGTACTATCATTTTCCCTTTTTACACAAGCTCTTTTACATTTTTCCATTGTTTTTGGATTTTGAAATTTTCTCATGTTTTTGGGTTTTTCAATTTTTTATTGTTTTTGGATTTTCTGAAATTATACCTATCTCTATCTCCCTCTAAAGACCAAAACAAGTAAAAAATCGACAAACCATTGCAGATTGTTTTTCATCGTCATCTACAGTGAAATCTTCATCAATGCTAATAATCCCCTCCATTACCGACAAAAGCTTCATACCATTCAATTTTAGCAGATATTGAAAACGTTTTTTTTATCAAAAGCTTTGGTATGTAAATCAGCTTTTTGCTCGTCAGTATGGATTTTCTCAATTCGTATCAACTTCTTCTCGAAACAATCGCGAACGAAGGTATGTAAATCAGCTTTCGTTTTAGCATGATGAACGGGATTTTTAGTGATGTTTATTACTGCCTCATTATCAACAAAGATAGGGGAGTTAAGGAATTGCAAACCGTAATCGCGCATCTGTTGCTGGATCCACAAGCTCTGAGAGCAGCAGCTGCTGGCAGATACATACTCAGCTTCACATGTGGATAAAGCTACAGAGGTCTGCTTCTTGCATTGCCAGGTGACCAACCGTGGTCCGAAAAACTGGCACCCCGCTGTTGTTGATTTGGCGTTGACTTTGCAGCATCCAAAGTTGGAATTAGAGTACCCTTCGAGCGTGAAGTCGCCTTCTTTTGGATACCACAACCCCAAAGATGGAGTTCCTTTCAGGTAGCGTAATATCCGTGTCGGTCCCTCGGATGGGATCTTCCTGTTCGTAAACGTAGTTGAATCGTAAAGTGATCAATGCGCGGAATTCATGTAATCACATAGCAGATATACAGAGACAACATTCTACTTTGAATCACCGTCTGATATTCTATTGAATGGTGTGAAAATGTACAGGAGCCAGAAAGAAATCAGGCATACAAAAGGTAGGTCATAAGTGAAAGTGTCAAAAGGTTCTAAATAAACTGACCTACCGGCTATTTATAGGCAAGGACAGAATAAGAGAGTGCTGGCCGATCGGCTGGGCTAGCCGATCGGCTGACAATGCTAACCAATCGAGTAGCCTGCTCGATCGGCTGGCATCAACAGCACTTAACAAAAACTTCACCGATTCTGTCCTGCTTTACATACACACATACAAAACATACACACAACTATACAAAATATGACTACATGTTGACAGAAGCTACAGACGTTATTGCACTAACAGACTCCCCCTCAGATGTGGCTGTAGTTCCTTCCAACATAGTCTTTATTTCCTCCTGTTGCGTCTCCTCTCTTTAGCCTTTTGTCTTCTCTGTTCAGCTCGTTCCTCTAACATTCTCCTTCTTTTATGCCTCCCCTCATTTATCCACCACTTTCGGTATTCTGGGTCGCCATCACGCTTTCGATCCCACTTTGGAATTTTGTTCTCTTCAGATTCAATAGGCGTTTGATCTGTAGGCGGCACATACCCAAGATTTCTTCTTCCCCTCTCTGCAGCTTTTCTAGCAATCTCTTTCTGTCTTTGACTTCGCTTGTACACCTTTAGGAACTCATCAACTTCAAGATCTCTCCATTTCGTCTTCCAATTTTTCCCTGAATTGATTTCTTTTGCGAAGCAAACATCTATCACACCTTGATACTGCATAGCTATCTCTTTGTCTTTCTTATCATAGATTATCTTGTTGACAAACAGACAATCTATATCTTTCTTCCAACAGTTGACCAGCCACATAGGATCCAAGATACTTATTCTTCGTCCTTCTCCAGTGGTCTTGTCATACAAAGAAATAACTGCTTCAGCTGTAGAGGGATTATATAGCCAAGCTTGAAATAGATCGTAGAAATCTTGTTCAATGGCTCTGAGTGGCATATTCTTCAAACATCTTGGGGGCTTCACATCCAATGTAATATCTTTTTCTCCACTCTCCAAGTAAGTAACAATCTGCTTCGGATATTGTGGTTTCCAATCTGGATAATTATTCTTTGCTTGCCATTTAATGTAATTCCACAAATCCTGATCACGTTCTCGAACTTCTGGCCCGTAGTAGTATTGCTTGATATTCTTTGTAACCACCAACTCATCTACGTCCCACCAGGGTAAAGTAGCTATATCAGCTAAGAATTCAAAATACTGTACACCCTGCTCCCTTCTGATTGCATAAACTTTCAAGTCTTCCAGATATCCCCAAGATAGAATATCTCCCCAAGAAAGATCTTTGTTATGAGTGAAATATTGAAGAGCCCTGAGAGTCTTTCTTTCTTTTGGCATATTCTTGAACCATCGCTTTCTTTCTTCAGCTGTTATCTCTCTAGAAACCGGTTCAGGAATATCTGCTGTAGCAACCCTTTCTTCAATCTTTCTTCTCAACTCAGCTTCATTCTTTTCTTGAAACAACTCTGTGAAAGTAGGGAATGCAACATCTTCACCTTCAAATGAAAATCCACCCTATCTTCTTCTGAATCAGATGCGCTTTCAACAATCACTTCATCATAATGATCAGCTTCATGAGGGAATCTAGGCTCGAAATCTTTTGTAGGTGAGTGAGGAATTTCATCTTCAATATCAAATTTAAATTTTCCATCTTCCAAACCCAATTCTTCTAACATTTCAGCCCGTGTTCTTTTAACCTCTACCTCTCCTTGTTGTTTACCAGATAAGTAAATGACAGTAGGGTTAGAAAGAAGTACCTGATCAACAGATTGTTTTCCAGACGACGATGCTTCATGATCAACTTCATCCTCCTGCTCATTTATTTCATTATTCATCAGCTCATCCACTCTTTCTTGAACATTTGGTTCACTGATTAATAAATCCGAAGCACCTTGATCATTGTCGTCATCGCCTTTGTCATCTTTATCAGACTTATCATCAGTTTTATCATCTTTATCATCAGAATCATCTTTATCTTCTTCTTCATCATCTCCAAACAACTCTCTATCAGAATCTTCATCCACAATCTCTCCACATGCTATCCTTCCTTTTCTTTTTAGATCCAGAAACTTTAAGAACTTTGCCACTTCTTTCGAATTATATGGCACAGGGTAAGAATTTCCAACTAACACAAATTTGTCAGTTGTGTACTCCAGCAGTAGTACTTCCCTTGCTCTTCTTCTCCTTTGAATAATTTCAACTCTTCGAAGACATTTTCAGCAATAATAGGCTCAGAAGGCTCACCAACAATCAAGTATTCTGGTTCATGAGGCTCTTCAGCTTCAGCTTCAACCATCTCTTGATCATCTTCAACAACTTCTTGTTCTTGAACCTCAACCTCTTCAATCATTTCAATATCAGGTTGCGAAGAAGAACCTCCAACCTCTGGTTGACTTGAAGATGCATCAACTATCTCAACTTCTTCAACTATTCCTTTGTTCTTTATGTTTGCTTCTTCAGCCATTTGACGTTCACGTTCCAATCTCCTTTCGTTTGCTCTAATCACATCAATTTCATCAAACGCAGCATGAATATTCATCTTTAAATGACTTTCAACCACAGCAACCAGCATCTGAAGTTGTTGATCTTTCATTACTTTATCAGCTTTCATAGCTTCCATCTCCAACTTCATAGCCTTCATCTCATTTGACGAAGCTTCACTCATCTCATTAAGAAGCTGATTTAACGTTTGATTCACATTCTCCAGATCCTTTAACTTGGCATTCAAAGAAGATATCTCTTGTGTTAACAACTCAAACACTTTAGAATTACCCTCAGCCTCATCCTTCATTTGATTCATTCTTTTCTCCTTTTCAACCAATGCTGCAACTATTTTATTGTGAGCTTCCATCAATTTATCAATTTGACTCTTCAGCATATTACATTCTTCCTCAGCTTTTGCTTTCTCTTTTTCCAGTTCTTTAACTTTCTTAGTCAGTTCTTTAACTGCCTGATCATTGAACATATCACCTTCACCTTCAGGCATATCTTCAGAGAAAATACCAGTAGCCGAACCAATATTATCAAAATCAAAGTTAAAGTCTTCTACTTTCTGTTGTGATGACTGAAGAATCTCTTGTTGAGCAGGTTTTGGACTAGCAGCTCTGAATCCAGTGATCTCTACATAATCATCATCACCTGTCTTCTTTTATGTTCCCACAACTGGAACTTCTTTTGCTTTCACCTCCGGTACTTTTGGAACATCAACACTTGGTGATTTTTCTTTCTGAACATGTTGAGCTGCCTTTCCTTCTTTATCTTTTTGTGACTCAGCTCCTGATTTCTTTGATCTGACATTTCTGGAAATTACACCAACTGGAGCTGCCTTTCGTTTCTTTCTTTGTTTCTTTGACTTTTCAGGATCATAAGGAGAATCTTCATCATCTGAACCTTTTTGTTTCTTTGCAGGTCTTTTCTTCAACTGAACTTTTCCTTTACCAACAGTTTCAGAAATTAATTCAGATTCAAATTGAGTAGCTTCAGAATCTCCATCACTTGAACTCCTTAAAGCTTCTGTATCTGGTTGAACCCTTGTAACCTTTTCAGCATGAGCACTTGTACCTTGAGCTTGTTGTGCTGCAACCTCTTCATTCTTTTTCATAAAACTTTCCAAAGATTGCTTTAAAGCACCTTGTTCAATCACCACAGATGGCTCTAGAACTGTCTCATCAATCAACTTCTGCTGTGGCTCTCCAGAAGACCCTACAAAACAAACATAGACAAACAAGATTAGCAACCTTTAAACAATATGTGATCTAACTGTCTTAATGTTCCCCCTTTCACTATACCCTTTTCTCCTTCTTTAGGAATAACAACCGCAGGGGATGACTTAGGTGTCCTTTTTCTTTTTCCATCTCTAACATGCCACCACCTAGTCTTTTTCTCAACCATCTCACTCATCTTTAAATCTTCATTGTCTGAATTACTGTCATCATGCCTCCATTTATCGTTTTCAGGAGCAACATATGCTTTATCTTTTATTCTGCAAATCATCTGCTTGGATTTCTCATCCTTCTCTTTTGTAATTCTTCCAATTGTTGTCTTATTTACAACACTCATCTCCATCACATCCTCACAATCCTTCGGAAGATCTTTGATTTTGTCATTTAGTAACATCATGATGAATCTAAGATACATGATGTACTTATCTGCTCCAGCTTCACAATTCTCCTTCATGTATTCAAAGATCACTTGTGAAATGTTGTACCTTCTGTTTAGCACCAAGCTTGTTATCATATTCATGATGTAATCAGCAACCTCATCATATGCTCCCTTTCTATGTCTCATTGAGTGTATCATGTAGTGTATTAAGTACCTATATGCTTTGGAGAAACATCTTTTGTACATCTTTCCATTAATGAACCCAGTAAATCCCATTCTACACCACAAACCTTTTACAAGACGTTCAGATATGATTGTTGGATCATTGTCAGAATCTTGTAAGTCTAGAACTCTCCTCACATCTCCTACATCAAACTTAAACTCCACATCTATATCCTTTCCAGCTTGATCCTTCTTTCTCAATACTGCATGTATCATCTTGTCTGAATCTTCATATCTAGCAGTGTTCCAGAATGTTCTAACATGTGATTCATAAATCACAATTTTATCAGATATAGCTTTAGCTATTCTGCTCTCTCTCAAAAATGTTGCCATCTTTTCTATCACAGTACCAGTGGTTGATTCAGAATCAATTTCACAAGGTATGTTATGACTCTTGTCTTTCTCTTTTCCTCGTCCCTGTAAAAATTATTCAGTGAAAATTATTCAAACAAGAACATGAAAATTCTGAAAATTTTTCTAACACTTTGACATTTCTATGTGACAACACTACAGAATCGACCGGTCTGGTCGGTCGAAGAGCATTACTGTTCGTTCGGCTGAGAATGAATATAGTGGAAGTGTCTGGTCGATCGGCTGGTCCAGCCGATCGGCTGACAAAATGTGACAAAGAAGTTCATATGGTCTCCGATCGGCTAGCAAATGCTCTTCGATCGGCTGGCAAACTTATGCATAGAAATCTAAGTATGTGAAGAATACTATCCTTTCAACAAGTAATGCTGCCCTATTGACTAAGGTTAGAAATTCATGTTCGATCGGCTGGTCCAGCCGATCGGCTGGCACATTGCTGTTCGATCGGCTGGTCTAGCCGATCGGCTGATAATGTTGTCATTGTTGTTCGATCGGCTGGTCTAGCCGATCGGCTGGCAAATATTATGAACAAACAATATGCTTCAAAGAATTCAAACAACACAGATTTCATAGCAAACATTTAGCACACATTTCAAGGCATCAACTTTGAACTACCAAAAAATCTCAACACAAACACATGATCTTCATTGCAACTCGATCGGCTGGTCTAGCCGATCGGCTAGAACATTGCTATTCGATCGGCTGGTCTAGCCGATCGGCTAGCACAATGCAAAACATCGTTCTTAGCACTTAGCACAATCTAGGCACATTTTTCAAGACATGAACTTCCTAATGCAACAACAATTAAAGCATATTATTATTGCTGTCCGATCGGCTGGCATCTTCGATGAAGAACAGTTTGAAGAACATAAACAATTGATTCAAAAATTTATGCTATTATTACAAATTGAGCACAGATCTATGTTCCTGATGTTGTCGCGATCAAAACCCTATGTTCATTCTTATCTAATTCGTCCTAAACAGAGTTTTATTTAACAAAGAACATGCTGACTGCCGTAATGCTTTAATCTTAGATCTATCAAGTTTTAGCATGATTTTTCTGAAATTGAACCGGTAAACTTAAAGATCTTTGTATTGCAAACAAAACCCTATACCTAGATTTCATCAAAACATCTTAAATCTTCCTAAATCTGAGATTAAAGGAACCGACAGATATGAAAATGAAGAACACTAAGGATTTCAAAGATTTTGATGTTGGAAAATATACCTTTGCCATTTGAGATGATGAGTAAGCCAACAAATCAAATATATTGATGCAAAGAGAGATGAAGATCAAATAAAAACAGTGTAATCAGTGAGTCGGCTGAGAGTGTTTTGGTTCGATCGAAGTGCGAAAAAGAACAAATGAAACATGAACTCCTATTTATGGTGTGTCAATGAACCGGCTAGGCAGTTCGATCGGCTGGTCCAGCCGATCGGCTGGCCTGTTCGATCCAAGGCACTTTGACTTTCAAACCGATTTGACTTTTTGATCTTTTTCACATTATCAGTGTTCGAGAAATCCACTTAAGTATCTAGGTCCAAGTTAATGACCCTAGGTGCTTAATTTATCGACCAAGTTCAACTTAATAACCTTGGTTGACTCGAAGCAAAAACAAACTGATATTTTAAACATTTTTCTGTAAATTTTACAAGTTTCAACTTAATGAACTTGCATTTTGACTATTTTTTTTTTTTGTTTGTATCAAGATTAACTCCCAACTTGTTTTTCAGCTCAGAACAACTTCCTGCAACTTGCATCAGACTGTGAATCTGAAGATCCATCCTCCGCTTTGGTTTGTCAAAAATAAAGCAGAAGTGTAAAATCTTTTTGAGTTTTTAATGCGGATTCTAAACTATAAAAGTATAACTAAAACTGAAAGACAGAATGTAAAGAAAGAAATCTATTTACAAACATATTTTTGATGAGCGTGTCAGGGAATCATATCAGCTTTTTAGACATGTTACACGTACCGTTAAGCTTCATTACATATTCAGGATTAAACAATTCACCTAGATTGTCGATATACTGATCCATATTAAGTTTTCTCACAGATTTCAATTTATTCAGGATACGATTTAGATGTCTTATAAACTTAACTCATTCATGTGTCCCACCCTTTGAATATACTCCCGTATCAAGTTCCCAGTATTCAGTCTTACAGGTGAGTATACCACAGATGATATCTGTAAGGGGTTAAATGCGAGGGCCGTGAGAGCTCAGGTCGATACTTCCGTATACGCAGAGAGATGACGGCTTCGACTTTTCGGTGTGTCCCCTTTAGAGGATCTTTTGATTTCAACAGCAGCGACTATCAATTTTATTGTTTCATCAGCTTGCTGAGGGTGATGCTATATTTCAAGCATTTTGCGGAAAGTATTATTCGGGGACTAGGTCAGAACTTCCATTCAGCAGAAGTCTCGGAATAATACCCCAGATATCACTGAGTATAAAGACCTAGTATCTCAAAATAAGGGACCTATCAAACGAGATTTCAGGGGTTACCTATATATCCAAATAGTGTTCCCCACAAAGTAAGTCTCGTTATGAATTTTTAAGTTTATATCCCGAACAAATCTATTGACTGTGTAAAAACCTATCGACACATCATTCGTGAGACTGTTTAAACCTTTTAGAACTTTACAAATCTTTAGCATACCATAACAGTCTAGCTGATGTACTATCATTTTCCCGTTTTACACAAGCTCTTTTACATTTTTTATTGTTTTTGGATTTTGAAATTTTATCATGTTTTTGGCTTTTTGATTTTTTAATGTTTTTGGATTTTCTAAAAGTATATACAAATATACCTATCTCCCCCTAAAGACCAAAACAGGTAAAAAATCGACAAACCATTGCAGATAGATTATCAGCATCATCTACAGTGGTATCCTCATCAACGCCAACAATCCCATCCTTTACCGACAAAAGCATCATACCATTCAGTTTTAAAAGATATTTAAAACGTGATCTATCAAATGCTTTGGTATGTAAATCAGCTTTTTGCTCGTCAGTGTGGATTTTCTCAATTCGTATCAACTTTTTCTCGAAATAATCGCGAATAAAGTGATGACGAATTTCTATATGTTTGGTTTTAGCGTGATGTACTGGATTTTTTGTTATATTTATTGCGGCCTCATTATCAACAAAAAGAGGAGTGTTAAGAAACTGCAAACCATAATCACGCATCTGTTGCTGTATCCACAGGATCTGAGAACAGCAGCTGCTGGCAGAAATGTACTCTGCTTCACATGTGGATAGCGCCACAGACGTTTGTTTCTTACACTGCCAGGTGACCAAGCGAGGTCCAAAGAACTGGCATCCTGCAGTTGTTGATTTGGCATTGACTTTGCAGCATCCGAAATCCGAGTCGGGATACCCTTCGAGCGTAAAATCGCCTATTCTAGGATACCACAACCCCAACGATGGAGTTCCCTTCAGGTAGCGTAATATCCTTTTCACAATGATCAAGTGCGAAGCTCTCGGGTTTGATTGAAATCTTGCTGTGAGGCACGTCGGATACATAATGTCGGGTCTTGAAGCAGTTAGATCATCAAAGAACCAATCATGGATCGATTAAGTGTTTCATCTGCCCTGTCTCCGGTGAGATCTGGGTGAATCCCATGATTTGTTGCTAATGGGGTTGCCGCAGGAGTAGAACCTGACATTCCAAATTTCTCTAGAATATCATGAACGTACTTTGTCTGGCGTTTAAAAATTCCTTCAGGAAGTTGATCAACTTGGAGTCCCAAAAAGAATTTCATTTCCCCCATTGATGACATTTCAAACTTTTGCTTCATTACTTATTCAAAGTCTTTGCACAAGTCCTCGTTGTTGACCCAAAAATTATGTCATCCACATAAATTTGTACTATCAGCAGGTGACCGTCGACTATCTTTGTGAAAAGGGTGGCGTCTATTGTTCCCCGGATGAAGTGATTGGCTAGCAAATGCTGAGATAACGTCTCATACCAGGCTCTCGGGGCCTGGTGTAAGCCATATAACGCTTTATCCAAAAGATACACTTTATTCTTGTGGTGTGGATCGACGAAGCCCGGTGGCTGTCCCACATACACTTCCTCCTTCACTTTGCCATAGAGAAAGGCCGACTTCACATCAAGCTGGTAGACTTTAAAGTTTTTCCATGATGCAAATGCTAGGAAAATTCTGATTGCTTCTAGTCGTGCCACAGGAGCGTACACTTCGGTAAAGTCAATTCCCTCCTGTTGACTGAAACCCTGAACAACAAGTCGAGCTTTGTTTCTAACCACTACACCTCTGTCGTCCCTCTTGCACCTGAACACCCATTTGGTGTTGATTTTTCTGTGACCCTCTGGTAAATCTACAAGTTTCCAAACACCTAATTTCTCAAACTGGTTCAGCTCTTCTTGCATCGCGTTGACCCAAGAATCTTCAGTAAGCGCCTCTTTATACGTTCGAGGTTCAATCTGCGAGATAAAACAACATAGTGAAAATTCAGTTTGTAGAGGTGCTACTGATGAATAAAAACTAGTAAGCCCTTGGTCAATTTGATGTCTGGTGCAAACTCCTGATTGAAGTTCTCCGATGATCAACTCCTCCGGATGATATGAAAGAGTTCTGGGCATTACTTCACTCGGAACATCTACATTGCCTTCCAGATTAGTGACATTTTGATCTGCACCTTCTTCACTTATAGGATCTGCTTGATCTAAGATCTGGATTTGCTCCCCCTCAGATTCAGAATCCCCATGATCAAAAGTTGGACCAATAACAAATGTTGTGTCATCATTTCTTGCCGTCTGATTTTCTGGAGTATCATCTTGTTCACCATCATTACTAGGACCTGCTTCATCATCATTTGAAGTTTTCTGAGATTGCCTAGAATACTGTGCTGGAAATCTTTCTTCTGATGACTCATAGTCTCTAAGAATATCCAGCTCATCAAAGAAATCTTCTTCATCCTCAGGTTCTTCCATTACATCAAAGGAATCCCACAACGTGTCGTAATGGTAACGCCATGAATCTCCTGGGTTCTGAGGCGGCATCGTATTACCTTGACATTCAACATTTGCAGCTTCAATAATCCGCTTTTCACTTGGCACGAAGACACGACGCAGAGGACTTGCATATCCAACAAATATACCCTCAATGCATTTCGGGCCAAATTTTCCAAAAGGTTCTATCACCGTACAGGGTGACCCGAACGGTTCAAGATACTTCAAGTTAGGCTTGCGATTATTGATCAATTCGAAACATGTTTTGTTGAATTTCTTCACGGTGAGAACTCTGTTGAGAGTATAGCATGCGGCAGAAACAGCTTCAGCCCAAAAATTTATTGGAAGTTTTGAATCTGTGAGCATAGTTCTGGCTCTCTCGATTAGTGTCCGGTTTTTGCGTTCTGCTACTCCATTCTGCTGCGAAGTGTACGGAGCACTAAATTCATGCAGTATACCTCTTTCTTCACAAAATTCTTCCATCTTGTGGTTTTTGAATTCAATACCATTATCACTTCTAATTCTTCGGATACGCCTCTAGTACAAATTCTCAATCTTTTTGAATAATGCCATCAGGCTGTCAAACGTTTCATCCTTTGTCTTCAAGAAAGATACCCAAGAAAATCTAGAAAAATCATCAGTGACGACCAAGCAATAGTAATCTCCTTTAATGCTTTTGACATTCACAGGACCAAATAAATCCATGTGAAGTCTTTCCAATGGTCGAGAAACTGAATTGACTTGCTTTTTGGGATGTGACTTTTTCTTCTGTTTGCCTTTAATGCAACTTATACACTCCCCTTCTAGATGAAAACCTTTGATGTGAACTCATGTAACCAGATCATTGTGCACCAAGTGATTCATTTTTCGAAGATGTATATGCCCCATCTTTCGGTGCCACAATCTTGACTCCTTCTCAGTTGCTCTTGACACAAAACAGTGAGCCTGACCCGTTGTTGTCGTTGCTATGATCATATCCAATACATACAGGTCGTTGACTCTTGGTGCCCTCATGATGACCCACTCTTCAGGAACAACAAATCCCGGTTTTAGAATCAAACATTCTTTGTCAGTGAAATGAGTAGTGTACTTTCTGTCACAGATCTGAGAAATACTTAGTAGGTTGTTCTCCAGCTCAGCAATGTAATTGACTCTTTCAAACGTTACAATCCCATTTGATAACGTTCCTTCACCAATTATACGACCACCTTGATTGCCCGCGAATCCAACATATCCTCCATTTATATTCCTCACATCGTACAACAATGCAGTCTTCCCTGTCATATGTCTGGAAGCTCCACTGTCCATGATCCATCTTGAAACAAGTTGTGGAAGATCCTGCATATAAACAATCATGATTAAAACATTTCAATAAAGGATGCCGATACATGCTTCACGATCAAGGAAGCTCCGGCAATTTAGATTGTTCAGTCAAACATCGAGTCCACCCAGGCCTCATCAGCCTTAGGTGTAACTTTGACTCTTGCAATTTGAATTTTGAAATTTTCAGCCTTGAGAGGTGGAAAATTTGCATCATAATCAACCGTAATTGATTCTTCAGACTTTTTCACCTCGGAAGTTGAAATTTTCTTCTCACTTTTTGGTTTCCAAACTTGTTGAGATAATGGAACCCTTTTCTTTTCAGGAACACTCATCTTTACCGATGTGGTAGAAGATGATTGTTTTTCCATTTCAGAAACCTTTGATTTTGAACAACTTGCTTTCATTTCTGCAACTTTTGGCTTCCATGTTTGTTGAGTTGTTGCGACCCGTTTGTAAAATTTACCATTTTTAATTTCCATCTTTTTTACGGGTTCAGTTTTGACTTTGGTGTTGTCATTTTTCAAACTCTTTTTCTCAACAATCAATGGAGCCTTTTCTTTCTCATCATTTTTCTTCTTTTGATTTTCAAAAACATCAGTCTTAGACTTCAAGTTGGTACACTTACGTGCAATATGCCCAACTTGATTGCATCTGAAACATGTTCGGGTGTCAACAACCCGACTAGTGCCTTCAGACTGAGGTTGTGAAGCTTTTTCTTCAAAGAACTCTTTGTTCGATTTTGAAAAGATTTCAGGTTCTTCATTAGAAAATGAACTCGAACTGTTCACAAAAACCTTCTTTTCAACAAATTTCTTGTTTTGAACATTTTTCTTCTGATAAGACTTACCCCCCTGATATCCACCCGACCAATTGTTTCGATTGTTATTAGAAAAACGTGGAGGAATAACAGGTTTCTTGTAGTAAGCTTTATCTTTTTCGAAATTCATTTGTCTTTTTGTTTGGTTCAAACTCTTCACTTCTGTCAGCTCAACTTTGATTAATTTGTAAACATTTTTCAATTTGTTGACATTTACATTCTCAATCGGAAACTCAGTATCCGAAAACAACTTATCTGAACCCAACATCTTGTACATGACAAGATTTGGTTCTTCATTTAAGTTGTTCTTGGATTTTTGTTTCGGAATGTATTTATCCAAGAAACAACCATCATCTTCATTTGAATCAGACTCTAAGACACTTTCTGCCATGCTTTTGACAATATCAGTCTGAACACTATCATCAGATGATGATGATGACAATGTAACATCAATCGACTCTGGAAGTTTTATTTATCTGAATTTTCATCATCATTAACCAGTCCGGACTTTTTCTTTGAGAAATTGTTTAAAACAGGTGGTGGGACTTGATGATATCCCACTCCAGTTCCGTCCGAAAATACATCATCGCCAGCTTTGTTTTTCCCGATGGGTTTGGGAACAATGTGTTGCAGAACAAAGCTTGCGGAGTTGTAACTGGTTAATTTTAATTGGATGCGTTCATTTTCGATTTTTGCTTCTTGGAATTGAAGCTTCAAATTAGCAATTTCATCTAATTGTTTGTTTATTAACTCCTCTTTCACCCTTAACACACCCGTCAGTTGAACATTTTCTTTTGTTGTTTTCCCATTTCGATCATCCGAATCTTTAACCGTTCGCTTAAGCTTCTCAAAATTTTCAGTGATGTGACGATTTTCAAGAATGAGTTTTTCATTTTCTTTCTTAGTTCTTTCTATGTCACTTTTATCACTTTCAATTTTTTTAGTTAATTCTTTTGCACGATCATTTGAAGCTTTTAGCAATTTATCTCGGTTTAAGATTTGGTTTTCAACCTCTCTGACTCTTTTCGTCAGATCTTCAACCTTTTTGTTGTTGAGATAAGCGATAGTACTACAATCTTTGCAATTTTTCATGCAATTCTTGCAATCACTTTCGCTTTTGTCTTTCTTACCTGACACTACATTCATGTTTATCTGACTGACCTTGGCGTTTGACTCAGTTCCAGAACTAGAATCTACCTCCAGTTCTTTTGCAGCTAGAACTTTGTCTGCCATCTTCATCAGATTTTTGGCTGTGAGCTCTTGTGATGTATCTATCACCCCATCATCGATCTTCTTCTCTGCTGACTTCACCTTTTCTTCTTTCTCTTTCTTTTCACATTCACCCCACCATTCTCTTTGTCTAGCTTCCTCTTCTTCAGCATACTGCTGAATGATTGCATCAACACTGAGTGAACTTGGATCAATTGCGATATTACCTTGAGGATCAAGATAACATTCTCTGTCTGGATCCCACCTTTTAGCCCTTTTTGCTTCTTTGTAAATGGTATAGATTCTGCTTACTTTTGTTTGGGCTTTCGTTCTTCTATTCACAAACTTTTCTTCTTCTGTTCTTGTATCCTTGAACGGAACAATCTTTCCTGCTGCGAATGCGTAACCAACTGCATCTTCTTCAGGCAATATCTCACTCCAGTCGTATCCCTCATCATCATGAATGACTGCTAGGGCTCTTGACTTTTCTTTATCTTTTTCTTCAATCTGCTTCAGCCTTGGAGGTTCCGACTTGTTCTGATGATAAATGGCT
The DNA here is from genome assembly GCF_002127325.2 of Helianthus annuus. Lineage (NCBI taxonomy): Eukaryota > Viridiplantae > Streptophyta > Magnoliopsida > Asterales > Asteraceae > Helianthus > Helianthus annuus. Next base: position 132,815,842 of record NC_035438.2, on the reverse strand, counting down.
TTCTTATAGTAATCTTCTCGGAACGGATTAGCAGATTCATCAGCATACTCGTTTCTGCACTCTCGTTTAAAGTGACCTTTTTGTTTGCATTTGAAGCATGTCACTTTAGACTTATCGAAACCCAATTTGGTAGATGGACCACCAATTGTTTTCCTGCCAGTTATTTCCATGAAACGCTGTGCTCGACGAACAGCACTGGCCATAGCCCAAGGAATATCAATTAGCTCCATTTCTTTAGGATCTATTTGATCGTAGTCTTCCTTCGTTAGGTTGGTGTTACCTATCTTCCCAGCAACTAACCCCTCATATGACTCCAATACAGATGCTAAGAAAATCATCTGTTGTTTCGCTGATTCCTCACTAAAATTCTGACTATTTTTCAAGTCAACTGCAATGTTACATTGAAAGACATTCTTTGGTGCAGTTTGCTGTTGGTTTGATGTGCTTGAAGATGGTCCTTGACTTGTAGTGTTGGAAGACATTCCTCCATGAAAACCACTGTGTGAGGTTTCTTGAGTCATTGGTTGTGAACTTTCTGCAGTGAAGGCTGTTTTCGGAGATCCTGTCTTTTGCATCAAGTTCTTTGGATAATAAAGTTCCACATTTTGTTGATATAACGAGTGATTGACTTTATGTGTTTTCTTTATTTCGAGCTCATGACTCTCCAGTTTCTCTATCAGTAAATCAACTGTTAGAACACTTGGCTGGATTGTATTCTTGATTATCATTGCGAAGTATTGCCAATCCATTTCGTCTTGCAAAGAATCAAATAACTTGTCTACAAGCTCCTCTTGAGTAAAAACAATTCCATGCCTGGCTAACTCTAGCTTTAGATGCCCGAAACGTTCAATCATTTTTGGAACAGACTCATTTTTAAGACAACCAAACAGATCAAATTCCTTTTTAGCAGTTTCTTTTTGTTTTTAATGATTTCTGCAGTACCGACACATTTCTTTTGTAATTTATCCCAGAGATCCTTTGCGTTTGAATAATCAATCAGTGAGATAATGTCTTCTCTCACTGATTGGTTAATCAAAGCTAGACATTTTTGTCCAGCCACAAAATATTCAATCTCTTCACTTTCTGACATGTTCTCAAAGTCTTCTCTTCCATTGTTGAAGCCGTTTTTTAAGCTTTTCCAACTGGGGTACGCGAAGGCTTTCAACCATTCCTCGAATCGTTTTGCCCACCGATTATAATCTTCAATTGCTAACAGCTTTGGTGGCTTATTGTAGGTTCCATAAGCGCTTTCCACACTAAGTGCTTCTGTCAACGTCTTTCTCGTACTTGGAGTATTCTCATTTGTTCGGTTTTTTGAATCATCTCCACCATTACCAGCAAACGCATACATTTCACTGAATGGGTTCATGAATTCTTCCATCGTTAAGTACCTGAGATGTTTATCAAACACTTAGAAAAATTTTGAATTTCAAAGATGTAAACACAAGGACACTTGGATCGAATGGCTCGCTCGATCGATCAGCACACCCACAATCGGCTGGCTCGTTCGATCGAGTGACTCGTTCGATCGGCTGATAAACACAACTATGTAATCAGTACACAATTACTGTCCGATCGAGTAGCGTATTCGATCGGCTAGCAATATGATGTCAGCAATAATATCAAATATCAACAATGCTGTCCGATCGAATTGCTCGTTCGATCGGCTAACACTGATGATGTCAGCAACACTCGAAAATATCTGAACGGTTATGTAACTTGGAATGATGACGTCAGCAAGTACATGAATAGGCTAGGTCATTCGACCGGCTGACATTAGCAAACATGAACAGTTTTCCATAGATTTTGATCAATTTGAACAAGTTTTAGATTGAATTTGATTGTGAAACTTTGTAGGATTGTAATTCTAATGATTGCGATTCGATTGATAGCAAATTTGTCAATTTTTAACCGTAAAATCTCACTGAATTTTAAGTTTTTCTGGTTTTATGATGAAAAAGTGAAAAGTAAAGCTAGATCTGAGAAGAATATAGAAGAATCGGTCAAATTTCCGGCGAAATTTGAGTCGGAATGATAGAAATAACAAATTTCCGGTGAAATTTGTTTCTGACACAGCAAACACGACTTGAATTCCGGTGAATTCGTCTCTAAATCAACAAGGACGGCTTGAATTCCGGTGTATTCGTCTCTGTAGGTCTCGATTCAGCTTCCTAAAGCTCTGATACCACTTGTTGGTCCCTCGGATGGGATCTTCCTGTTCGTAAACGTAGTTGAATCGTAAAGTGATCAATGCGCGGAATTCATGTAATCACATAGCAGATATACAGAGACAACATTCTACTTTGAATCACCGTCTGATATTCTATTGAATGATGTGAAAATGTACAGGAGCCATAAAGAAATCGGACATATAAAAGGTAGGTCACAAGTGAAAGTGTCAAAAGGTTCTAAATAAACTGACCTACCAGCTATTTATAGGCAAGGACAGAATAAGAGAGTGTTGGCCGATCGGCTGACAATGCTAACCAATCGAGTAGCCTGCTCGATCGGCCGGGCTGTCCGATCGGCTGGGCTAGCCGATCGGCTGGCATCAACAGCACTTAACAAAAACTTCACCGATTCTGTCCTGCTTTACATACACACATACAAAACATACACACAACTATACAAAATATGACTACATGTTGACGGAAGCTACAGACGTTATTGCACTAACAATCCGTTTCACAATAATCAAATGCGAAGCTCTGCGGTTTGACTGAAACCGTGCTGCGAGGCAGGTAGGATACATAATATCCGGTCTTGAAGCTGTCAAATACATTAGCGAACCGATCATGGAGCGATACAATGTTTCATCCACTTTATCTCCGGTTAGATCAGGATTTACTCCATGGTTCGTCGCTAATGGGGTGGACATTGTTGACACTCCTGACATCCCGAACTTCTCCAAGACATCATGAACGTACTTTGTCTGATATATGAAAGTTCCCTCGGGTAGTTGATCAACCTGAAGTCCCAAGAAGAACTTCATCTCACCCATCGATGACATTTCAAACTTCTGCTTCATAACATCTTCAAAGTCTTTGCAGAGTTGTTCATTTGTAGACCCGAAAATTATGTCATCCACATAGATCTGTACTATCAGAAGATGTCCGTTGACTTCTTTTGTGAAGAGGGTGGCGTCTATCTTTCCTTGGATGAAGTGATTGGCTAGCAAATGCTGAGACAGAGTCTCATACCAGGCTCTTGGGGCCTGGTGTAAGCCGTATAACGCCTTATCCAAGAGATAAACCTTGTCTTTATGGATTGGGTCAGTGAAGCCCAGTGGCTGTCCGACATAGACTTCCTCCTTCACTTTACCGTAGAGAAAGGCCGACTTAACATCAAGCTGGTACACTTTAAATCCCTTCCTTGATGCAAATGCTAGGAAGATTCGAATTGCCTCGAGTCGAGCAACGGGAGCATATACTTCTGTGAAATTTATACCCTCCTGCTGACTGAAGCCTTGGACAACGAGTCGAGCTTTGTTTCGAATAACAACCCCTATGTCGTCTCTTTTGCACTTAAACACCCACTTGGTGTTTATCTTCCTGTGACCTTCAGGCAAATCCACTAGCTTCCAGACTCCCAACTTTTCAAATTGGTTTAGCTCGTCTTGCATAGCGTTGACCCATGAATCTTCAGTTAATGCTTCCTTGTACATTCGCGGCTCAATCTGCGAAATGAAACAGCTGAGTGAAAATTCTGTTTGTAAAGGAGCAACAGTAGAATAAAAGCAAGTAAGGCCTTGGTTAATCTGTCGTCTGGTGCGAACGCCTGATTGTAACTCTCCAATTATCAGCTCTTCAGGATGATATGAAAGAGTTCTTGGCATCACCTCGCCTGGAACATCTACCTCGCCTTCCAAATTTGTGACATTTTGATTTGCATTCAGTTCACTGATAGGAATTGTTTGATCTGAAATCTGGATCTGCTCCCCCTCAAACTCTGAATCACCATGATCAAATGTTGGACCGATATCAGGCGTTAATTCATCATTTGTTGCCGTCTGATTATTGGGAGCTTGTTCATGTTCTGAAGGAGTTTGTTGAATATCATTATGTTCTCCAGCATTACTTGGACCGGCTTCATCATCATTTGAAGTTTGCCATTGACATGTGGAAGACTCAGCTGGGAACCTTTCATGAGATGACTCATACTCTCTTAGAATATCTAACTCGTCAAAGAACTCTGGTTCTTCCTCCATGTTGAATGAATCCCACAGAGTATCGTAATTGAAGCGCCATGAGTCACCGGGGTTCTGTGGTGGCATTGTATAGCCTTGACATTCAACATTGTGTGCTTCAATAATCCGCTTCAGGCTTGGAACAAAGACTCGCTTTTGTGGACTGGAATATCCCACAAATATCCCTTCAATGCTCTATACGCCAAATTTTCCAAAAGGCTCTAGAACTGTACATGGAGACCCAAACGGTTCTAAATACTTCAGGTTCGGTTTGCGGTTATTGATTAGCTCGAAACAAGTTTTAGTGAACTTCTTGACTGTGAGAACCCGGTTGAGAGTATAACATGCGGCTGACACTGCTTTTGCCCAAAAATTGATTGGTAGCTTTGAATCAGCAAGCATCGTCCTAGCCGTTTCAATTAGTGTCCTGTTCTTTCGTTTGGCTACTCCATTCTGCTGCGGAGTGTAAGGAGCACTAAATTCATGCAATATTCCTCTCTCATCACAAAATTCTTCCATTCGGTTGTTCCTGAACTCAGTACTATTGTCACTTCTGATTCTTCTGATACGAGCTTGGTACAGGTTTTCAATTTTTCTGAACAACGCCATCAAACTGTCGAAAGTCTCATCTTTTGTTTTCAGAAATGATACCCATGAAAACCTTGAATAATCGTCTGTTACCACAAGACAACATAGATCACCGGTTATACTTTTGACGTTCACTGGACCAAAAAGATCCATATGAATTCTCTCTAACGGTCTTGAGATAGAATTAACTTGCTTATACGGATGAGATTTCTTCTTTTGTTTGCCTTTGATGCAGCTAATCCATTCTCCTTCCAGATGGAAACCTTTCAAATGAACTCCATTGACTAAGTCGTTGTGAACCAAGTAATTCATTTTTCGAAGGTGAATATGCCCCATCTTTCTGTGCCATAACTGTGACTCTTTTTCAGTGGCTCGAGACATGAAACAGTGAGCCTGACCTGTTGAAGTAGTTGCTGTACTCATGTCTAAAACGTACAGGTCATTAACTCTCGGTGCTCTCATGATTATCCACTCCTCGGGGACAACAAACCCTGGTTTCAAGATCAAACATTCTTTATCTGTGAAGTGTGTTGTATACATGCGATCACATATTTGAGAAATACTCAGCAGATTGTTCTCCAGCTCGGCAATGTAATTTACTCTTTCAAATGTGACAATCCCATTGGATAGAGTTCCCTCACCGACTATTCTACCACCTTGATTTCCAGCAAAACCTACGTAACCTCCGTTAAACCCTCTAACATCATACAATAGGGATTTTTCTCCCGTCATGTGCCGAGAAGCTCCACTATCCATAATCCAACGTGAAACGGATCTTGGAAGCCCCTACACATATCAAAGACACTTAATTAGATTTTGATGCTACCCAAGCCTCTTTTGACTCGGGTAACTTGACATTGATGTGAGTTGTTGTTGTGTAAAGTGGTGGAAAATTTTTGTCGTTCATCTTCAAGCTCTCCTCAGACCCAATCTCAACCTCTTTGTATAAAGAAACATCCTTTTTCGGAGGTTGACTAGATGACTAGTCTTTCTTCACCACATACTTCTTTACAGAAGTTGATTTTTGTTTCTGAAGTTTCTCATACAAATCCAAAGGTACATACATCTTCTTGGTTGAAGATGATGACTTTTCAGTCTCAGAAACCTTTGGTTTTAGAGAACTTGCTTTCTAATCAACACATTTTGGCTTCCAAGTTTGTTGAGAAGAGGCAGCTCGTTTGTAAAATTTGTCATTTTTAGTTACCTCATTCTTAACAGATTCGGTTTTGACTTTGGTGTTATCATTTTTCAAAACTTTTTCTCAACAAGCAATGGAGCTTTTCCTTTCCCATCAATTTTCTTTTTCTGAATCTTAACAACTTCAGTCTTAGGCTTCAAGTTGGTACACTTTCGTGCAATATTTCCAACTTGATTGCATTTGAAGCACGTTCGGGTGTCAATTACCCTACTTGTACCTTCAGACTGAGGTTGTGAGGCCTTCTCCTCAAAGAACTCTTTGTTTGATTTTGAAAAGATTTTAGGTTCTTCATCAGAAAGTGAACTCGAACTCGAACTTTTCACAAACACTTTCTTCTCCACAAATTTCTTGTTTTGAACATTCTTTCTTGGATAATTCTTACCCCCCCTGATAACCATCCGACCATCTGTATTGATTGTTGTTATGAAAACGTGGAGGTACAACAGGTTTTTTGTAGTAAGATTTATCCTTTTCAAAGTTCAATTCCCTCTTATCACTTTTTAACCCATCAATTTCAGACACATTGATTTCAAATAATTTGAACACATTTCTTATTTTGTCAACATTCACATTTTCTATTGGAAAATCACAATCCGAATACAACTTATCAGATCCAACCATCTTGTACATCACAAGATTTGGTTCCACATTTAAGTTGTTTTTGGATTTCGATTTTGGAATGTATTTGTCCAGAAAACATTCATCTTCCTCAGAAGTGTCACTCTCAGATTTCAAAACATTCTCAAAAACACTTTTCACGACTTCAGATTGGACACTATCTTCATCAGAAGATGAAGTGAATGTTATATCAATTGTGTCCGGAACTTTCACTCCATTAACTTCCTCATCATTAACCAACCCTGATTTCTTCTTTGAGAAATTGTTTAGAACTGGTGGTGGAACTTGATGAAATCCCACACCGGTTCCATCAGAGTATACATCTTCGCCTGCTTTGTTCTTACCAATTGGTTTTGGAACAATGTGTTGGAGAACAAAACTAGCGGAGTTGTAACTGTTTAATTTCAACTGGATGCGTTCATTTTCAATTTTAGCTTCTTGAAATTGAAGCTTCAACTTTGCAATTTCATCTAGTTGTTGGTTGATTATTTTCTCTTTTACTCTAAGCACTCCTGATACTTGAAGATTTTCTTTTGTTGTTTTACCATTTCGTTCATCAGAATCTTTAACCGTTCGTTTAAGCTTCTCAAAATTTTCTGTGATGTGACGATTTTCATGAATTAGTTTTTCATTTTCTTTCCTAATTCTATCTATGTCACTTTTATCACTTTCAATTTTTTCAGTTAACTCTTTTGATCGTTCGTTTGAAGCTTTCAACATTTTATCCCGGTTTAAGATTTGATCTTCAACATCTCTGACTCTTTTTGTCAGATCTTCAACCTTTTTGTTATTAAGGTAAGCAATAGTACTACAATCCTTGCAGTTTTTCATGCAATTCTTGCAGTCACTTTCAATTTTAACTTTCTTACCTGACTCTTTGTTTGTATCAGTCTGACTGACCTAGCTTTTTGACTCTGTTCCAGAAGTAGAAACTACCTCTAGCTCCTTTGCAGCAAGAACTCTGTCAGCCATCTTCATCAGGTTTTCAGCAGTAAACTCTTGTGATGTATCAATCATTCCATCATCAATCTTCTTTGTCTTCTGTTTCTTCTCTGCCTCTTTATCTTTTCCATCTTTCTCTTCTACTTTCTCTTCACCACCTCCCCACCATTCTCTCTGTCTTGCTTCTTCTTCATCAGCAAATTGTTGTATGAGAGCATCGACACTAATGGAATCAGGATCAACTGCAATGTTTCCTTGAGGATCAAGGTAACACTCTCTGTCTGCATCCCATCTCTTTCCCTTTTTGGCTTCTTTGTAGGTGTTGTAGATTCTGCTCATCCTTGTTTGGGCTTTCATTCTTTTGTTGACAAACTTTTCTTCTTCCGTTCTGTTGCCCTTAAAAGGAACAATCTTTGCAACAAAAGCGTATCCAACCGCATCCTCTTCTGGCAGCAAATCGCTCCAGTCAAACCCTTTGTCATCATGAATCACGGCGAGAGCTCTAGATTTTTCTTTTGAGGTATCCTCAAGTTGTTTCATCCTTGGAGGTTTTGATTTATTCTGATGATAAATCGCTCTCTTGTAATAATCTTCTCTAAACGGATTTTCAGAATCATCAACATAAGCATTTCGACACTCGCGCTTAAAGTGACCTTTCTGTTTACACTTGAAACACGTCACTTTTGTCTTGTCAAAGCCTAACTTGGTAGGTGGTCCACCAATAGACTTTCTTCTAGTAATTTCCATGAAACGTTGCGCTCTTCTTACAGCACTGGCCATGCACCACCTTATATCAATCAATTCCATTTCTTCCGGATCGATCTGATCGTAGTCTTCTTTTTTTAGGTTGGTGTTGCCTATCTTCCCTGCCACAAGACTTTCATACGACTCCAGCACAGAGGCTAAGAACACCATCTGTTGCTTTGCTAACTCCTCACTAAAATTTTGACCATTTTTCAAATCGACAGCGATGTTGCATTGAAATACATTCTTTGGTGCTGATTGTTGTTGACTTGAAGTACTAGAGGATGATCCTTGACTTGAAGCATTGGATGACATTCCTCCATGAAAACCACTGTTTAAGCTTTCTTGATTCGTTGGTTGTGAACTTTCTGCTGAAAAGGCTGTTTTGGGGGATACTGTCTTCGGGATCATACTACCCCTATAGTACAGTTCTACATTCTGCTGGTACGATGAGTGATTGACCTTGTTCAATTTCTTTATTTCCAGATCATGACTTTCTAGTCTCTCAATCAGCAGATCAATCGTCAATTCTTCTGGCTTTATCGTGTTCTTTAACATTAGGGCAAAGTATTGCCAATCTTTGTCATCTGGTAAAGAATCAAACAGCTTGTCGACTAGCTCTTCTCGAGAATAAATGACTCCATGTCTTGCCAGCTCCAGCTTTAGATGCCCAAATCGCTCAATCATTTTAGAAACAGACTCATTTTTTAAGCATCTGAACAAGTCAAACTCTTTTCTCAATAACTTCATTTTGTTCTTGACTATTTCAGCAGTACCAACACATTTGATTTTTAATTTTTGCCAAAGATCTTTTGCGTTGTATATTCAATCAATGAGATTATATCGTCTCTCACTAACTGATGTATCAATGCTATGCACTTCTGCTCAGCCACAAAATTTTCTATATCTTCACTTTCTGTCAGATTTTCATAATCTACTCTTCCATTGTTGAAGCCGTTCTTTAAACTTTTCCAGCTCGGGTATGCGAATGCTTTTAACCATTCATCAAATCTTTTGGCCCACCTGTTATACTCTTCGATCTCCATTAACTTTGGTGGTTTGTTATATGTACCATACGCGCTTTCCACGCTTAAGGCATCGGACAGAGTCTTTTTCGCACTTGGAGAATTTTCATTTGTTCGGCTAGACGTATCATCTCCGGTGTTTCCAGCGAATGCATACATGTCACTAAAAGGGTTCATGAACTCGTCCATTTTCAAATACCTGAAACAGTTAACAAACACTTAGAAGAATCTTTGTGATTTTCAAAATTCTAACACAAATGCACTTGGATCGAATGACTTGTTCGATCGAATAGTACACACTCAATCGTTTAGCTTGTTCGATCGATTGGATGGAAAACAGATGATTATAACAGCAATCAATTACTGCCCGATTGGTTGGCTTGTCTGATCGGCTAGCAATATGACGTAAGCAAAAGATAACAATTATCAACAATGTTGTTCGATCGATCAACTTGTTCGATCATCTAACTCTGATGATGCAAGCAACACAATTTGTAAACACTCTAACTCAATCCGTTCGAACAGTTTGTTCGATCGAGTTGATGATGTCAGCAAGTCTTAAGAACAACTAGGTAGTCCGAACGGCTGACATCAGCAACCAAGAACAGTTTTTCATAGTTTTTGATGAATTTGAACAAGTTTTTGAGCGAATTTGTTATGAAAACTTGAAGGATTATACTTCTGATGATTGTGAATCGAGCTATAGCAGATTTATCAAATTTTAACCATAAAATCACTCTCAATTTTAAGTTTTTCCGATTTTATGGTGACAAAATGGGAAAAAAGCTAGATCTGAGTAGAAAGTAGAAGAATCTGTCAAATTTCCGGTGAAATTTGAGTCGAATCGGCAGAGAAATAACGAATTTCCGGTGAAATTTGTCTCTAAATCGGCAAAAGAAGCTCGAATTCCGGTGAATTCGTCGTCGTAGATCTCGATTCAGCTCCCTGATGCTCTGATACCACTTGTAGGTCCCTTTTTAATCAGGATCTGATCGACTGGAACTTAGATGAATCGGATATGATCAATGCGCGGAATTCTTTGAATCAAACTACAGATGTACGATAACAAATTCAACTCTGAAATACTGTCTGATCTTTCATTAATCGAATATGAAAGTACACGAGCGCCTTTGAAAGGTCAGACTGACATGAGTTCGCCAGAGAGTCAAAATAGCAAAAGTTACAAATGAACAGTTCGGCTAGCTATTTATAGGCAGTAGCATCGGGATAGAGTGAGTGCTGGCCGATCGGCTAGGCTAGCCGATCGGCTGACATGCTGTTTGATCGAACACCCTGTTCGATCGGTTTGCCTGTCCGATCGGCTGGGCTAGCCGATCAGTTAGCATGGTCAACACAAGTCAGCACTTTAACACTAACGCGCCATATCCTGATCTACTATACTAACTAACATACATACATACATAAATTGTTCACAAACATTACAAAACATGACTACATACTGACGGAAGCTACAGACGTATACACTAACACCCTGTATATTGCGAGCGGGGATAACATCCCGAGCCACATGAATTTCAGTCCCTTGGGAAGAGGCTTGAGATCTTGGAGGAGGTGGTGGAAGCACCGAACCAATTGTTGCAGAGGTTGTAGCAGGCATGGTGGAAGAGCTCATGTTTGATCTTGAGGCCATTGAAAATAGTGTAGCAAAAAGTTTTGAAAATAGAAAACCAAGTAGCGATTTTGTAAAAGCTTTTAGTAGAAATAGCACCACTTGCCCCACGGTGGGCGCCAAATTGTTTTGGTCAAAAATTACCGAAGCAATTAAGTGATCAAATTAGTTAAGTGAGGTAGTGTGCTTGAAATGTGTGTTAAATATATTCAAGTTAAGTTATTTGCTAAAACAGTATAAGGATACGGCTCAGGATATAGAGTTGTATTTATGTTTAAAAAATGAGCAAAAAAGTAAAGGGTGACACAGGATATACGAGGAAAGTTCTTGATCAATCTAGATAGCCGCCACAAAACCTCGGGAGCTGACAATCACAGCTGCCTTGTTCTTCTATTACTTCAAATATCAGGATACAGTGAAGGATATGATGCGGATCAGCTAAGTGTTACAACGAGATCTGAGTACAAGTGTTGGTGTGTAGTGATTGCTAGTAGCTAGAGAGCAAAGTGTGTGAGAGTGAGTGAGTGCCTTAACTTGATCTGATCATACTATTTATAGTTAAACGAAAACAACTAACTATCCTAATAAACCGGGATGCTTCGACCCCAAGTGAACGTTGCAGTCCTGGTCTTTCGGGTTCAACGTCTTTAATTTAACTGATTTGCCCGAGTCTTGGGGGGAAGAAGTCTTCTTGAACGTTGGAGACTTACACCTCCTAATCTGCACGTGATTAATTCAGTTAATACCAGGATATCACATCAGGATGTTACCAATATCCTGACCCGGTATCCTGATCACAAATAAATAATCAAAAGCAGAATATTAGTCAGGATATATGTTCAGAAAATGGCCCATAACAATACATATAGATGCACATGTACATTTCTAATATTGTTAACGTAAAAAGTAGTGTATTACACGTGGTAGTGTAAATGAAAGTGCAATTGTCTAATATTTGTAATGAATTACGGAATTTGTCAAAGAAATGATACAAATGCACATGTACATAGATAACTGTGACTCGAATTTTTTTTTTTTTTGATTTTTTTTTATTATAAACGAAATATAGCAATTTTTCCAAAAAAATAGTAAAAAAAAAAAAATTGGGTGTTTTTTAGATTTTTTTAGGTATTATTGTTTGTGTTCACACTTGTTCTCGCGGTTCTCGCAATAAAGGGTGGTTCCTAACGGATCCTTCTCCTATATATATATATATATATATATATAATAAACCGACAAGTAAAATCTACTAAAAACTCAGTAAGAAACAAAGATATATAGTTCATCTGTCACACCCGCTAAAATCAGAGTTGGTGATCTGACTGGTATCTTCATTGCACAGCGGAAGCACATAATGCTAAGACTTCTAGAAAGTGAATGCCCACTAAGTACTCGAATCCCCATGGTTCTCCTATTCCAACCGTGCCATAATTTGAAAATGTAACCTAAGAAAGAAACATGCGAAAAATCAACATAAAGTTGGTGATTTCATAGTTTGTTTGAAAAAGATTTGAGATAAATCTTTTTGATAACCGGTTTAAAGTATTGTTGAGAAAAAGAAATAAAAATCATTTTCTTTGGCATGTTATATGAAAACTTTGTATTTGTGAAACTTTGTATGTGTTACACGTTATGTTTGTAAAACTTTGTATTTGTAAAGTTTTGTGTTCGTAAAACTTGTGTAACCGTCATTGTCCACGTATGACAATGACAACATGCCTGCATGAGCCTGTGAGTTGTATGTAGGACAATCCAGTCCTTAAGATGAAGGCCTTAAAGTTGCATGCAGGATCCGTGGGTTGTATGTAGGAAACACTGTCCCGTTATTCGTAAGCAGGACCAACCAGTCCCCTTATTTGTATGTGGGACACTCAGTCCCATTGTAACTAGGACCAATCCCGTCACTAGTCTGTAGCTCATACATGTTTCGTGAACCGCTTACGTTTTTTGTGAAAACCGGTATGTTTTGTATAAATCTTTCGTAAACCATTTGAGTTTATTGAAAATTCACAAACCATTTGTGTTAGTTAAAACTTGTTTGTAGCATGGTTTAGAAATATGTGATTTTTATCCATCGAAAACCTTGTATGCTTTTGCAAAACTTGCATGTCTTTTCACCCCAAAAACATTTATAAGAATGTAAAACCGTAAAAGTGGGGTTTATGAACTCACCTCGATACCCTTGTGCAAAGTATATATGTACACATAAATATTTATGTATATGACGTCGTGTAGTTGAAGTAATAATCCCGCATCTCGTGGATAATTATCGAAATAATAATGTAGTTGTTTGCTTGACATAATCAAATCTCGCTTGTTTGTAAACCAATGACTTGGTTAATAATATGTGAAAATAGTACGGTAATACACCGTATGCCATTTAGGAATTTGAAATAAATATAAAATCTATATTTATTTTATAAAATTTTCGAGTTGTGGACGTTTAAAATAAAATATAAATAATAATCATGTTTATTTTATATAATTGTCGATTACGATATGTTTGAAATAAATATAAACAATTATATCTATTTTATAAAAGAATTTTCCGAGTTTTTGATGTTTGGAATGAATATAAATAATTATATTTATTTTTGTAGGATCGTTCTCGGACCTGTTTGAGTCGTTCAGAGAAGTTCGTATCCGAATTAAGAGGCGGAAACTAATAATTCGGTGCTATTGAAGCTGTATTCACTTTAATATTGCTGTTTTATTGATCTTCAACTTGATTACAAGGATTGACAGCACTTCGGCAGCACTTCGTGGCTTAACCGGAAAATTACACCGTTAACTATGTGTTTGGATCGCTCTACTATATATAGACACCCCTGGTTCGCTTATATGGACATCCATATAAGCGATCCTGATCAAAGACCATATAAGCGATCCTAACACTGCCTAATAAGCGATCCTGACTATACCTATGACACATGAGCGAACCTAGACTATGTATACATAAGCGATCCTATACAATCTCCTATTTCTAGGTTTCCGTGCCAATGTTTGATCAGTTCAATCTTCAAGACTCGATGGAAGACGTAGTCAGCAGACGTAAGTGCACCAACAGACTCCCCCTCGGATGTTGACGGAGTCTTCATAGAGTCTTAGCACATGTCTATCTACAAACTTCATCAGTCGACAATCTGTCTCTGAAATATCTGTCGTTCCAAGAATCCTCGTTCTCTATCTACATCATCAACAAACTCTTCTCTCTCAGCTGTTGCCACGGTGTCTTCAGACTCCCCCTTTCATACAGCTGGGATCGTAGTCTAGAATTCAAACTTTCACTGGTTCTAAGATCGTTAACAGACTCCCTATCAGGTTCCAAATCGATACCTGGCTCCATTCTCTCTCAGAATCAATATCTGTCTCAAGACCTGCACAATCTCTACCGAACCATAAGTTTCTACAAAGATCAAAATTTTCAACAATTTAGAAACTATGTTGAACCAAAACAATAATGATTTTGCATTCAAGAATTTATTACTGGTTCTTATCAAAACAACTTTACCATCTACACACAAACACTCCCCAAACCAGTTCTTCAAGTTTAGCACTTTGAATTTCAAAAATCAGCATCTCAACACCAGTTGTCGTAAATCTTTTGATTTTTCAAAATTTATGCTAAAACACACCAAAAATCTTTTTGGATTTTCTGAAAGAAAGTAAAATGCAGAAAATGAAATATTTACAGACAATATTTTTGTGAGTTTGTGCAAGAGGATCATATCAGTTATGAAACATATCACAAACACCGTTAAGCTTGATTACATTTTGAGTTCTAAACAATTTACCTAGATTGTCAGTATGTTTGTCCACTTAAATTTTCACACAAATTTCAATTGATTCGAGATACGATATTAATGTTTTATAGACTTAAACTTAATTGTGTATCACTCCACTTGAATATACTCCCGTATCCAGATCCCAAATATTCAGTCTTACAGGTGAGTATACCACAGATGATATCTGTAAAGAGGTAGATGCGAAACCGTGAGAGCTCAGGTCAGAACTTCCGTTCAGCAGAGAGATGACGGCTCGACTTTTGGTGGGTCCCCTTTAGAGGATCTTTTTTACAACAGCAATGACTATCAATTTTATTGTTTAATCAGATTGCTGAGGGCGAGCTTATGTTTCAAAGCTTTTAGCAGAAAGTATTATTCGGGGACTAGGTCAGTATTTCCATACAGCAGAAGTCCCGGAATAATACCCCAGATATCACTGAGCATAAAGACCTAGTATCTCAGAATACGGGACCTTTCAAACAAGATTTCGGGGGTTACCCATATATTCAAGAATAGTTACCCACGAATTAAGTAAGTTTGATTTAGGTTTATATCTCGTTTCAATTTACTAAATGTGCAAAAATCTACTGACACGTCCGCAGTAAGATTGTTTATCACACTTTGGTTTTACAATTCTTTAGCGTGCTGTGATAGTCCACTGATGTACTATCATTTCCTCTTTTATGCAACAAAAACTCATTTTTCTGTTTTATCATGTTTTTGGCTTTTTCAAATTTTCTGATGTTTTTGGATTTTCTAAAAATTCTTACTCCCCCTAAACTTCAAATACATCTAATGAAAATTGAAAACAAACTATACAGAACATGACAACTGATATCGAAACACTTCAATTCTCCATCTGTTTGGCTTAAACAATCAGAACTCCCCCTTACAACAAACTATTTTCCCATAATGATTTCAAAACACTTAAGTTTGTTTTAATCAGAATGGTTTTTTCGGAAAATAAGTTTAGTTGTTTTTACCTTTTGTAAAATTGGGGCAAAATCATCACATTGTTTACCAATTTCATGAATGATAATTAAATCAAGTTCAATTCAATGACCCTGATTTAACCACTTGTACGATCAACTAGTTCTCATTCTGAACCATTTATAACTTCCACAAACATACAACCACATGAAGATTTAGCAATTAAGCTATTCAAACCTGTTTTTCAACCAATTACCATTTTTGGTTGAATTCTCAAAGTGCCGATTCCTACTCCACGCTTACAAAACTGGGAGTTCCGGCAAGTCCTGCAAAAACCTCACAAACAGATTTAGAAAGATGCCGATTCATGATCCACGATACCATCTTGGGATCTCCGGCAAGTCAGGTTTTTATTCATGAAAAAATATATCCACCCAAGCCTGACCTTCCTTGGGTGTAACCTCATCGTTTTCATCATTCCTTTCAACCGACTTGTAAACCCATCCTTTGGAAGCATAAAAATCCTTAATGCTTTGGGCTTTACCACTGACCATTTTTCCAAAGATGCGTTTTACATTTCCGTTAAAAGTTCTTTCAACATCAATTTTCTTCTTGTTAGAATAAAATTGATTTGAAATTTCAACTTTTCCGATTTTAGATTTGTAATTTTTAGCATTTAGTGGCGGAAAATTCACATCGTCCACTTTCGGAATTTTTCTTACAATCTCTTTCTCAACATGTGGCTCCTCTGATTTTATGGAATCAGAATCATTACCAGACTTTTTACCTGAACCTTTTACAACCCATTTCTGATTTGTAGCATTGTCTATTCTTTTGGAAGCACTCTTTGAACATTCTCCTTTTTCATAAGTTGAATTCTCAAAACCTGTGAACTTCCGGGTTGACAATTCAGTTTTATCAACAACTTTTTCTTTCATTTTTCTTGAGACTTCTTGTTTTGGTCGAAATGTCTTTGAACAATCTTTCGCAACATGACCTACAGCTTTACACTGAAAACAAGATCTCTTTTCAACCTTCTTTGGATTTTCCTTCTTCTTCATATCCTCTTGCTTCTTAGCAAGGAATTCTTGATTCGTCTGATTTCTGAATGATTTTTCTTTTTCAGCTTCTGTTGTTTTTCCTGCAACAAACATTGTTTTTGGTTTATAAACTTTTTCATTTTTATAGTTTTTCTGTGCAACAAAACCAAGACTTTTCTTTTTGTAATTACGATTATGGTTTGGTTTCTGTTGGAAACTGTGACCACAATTGTAACCCATTTTCTTGTTGATTCTCTGTTGATCTCTTGAAGTGTATTGTTTAGATTTTTCATTAAGATTAAAATCTTTTATTTCAGAAATATTAATTTCTGTTATTTTGAAAACCTTTTGTATCATTTCAAGTCTAACACTTCTTATTGGAAAACTTTCATCTGAATATAATTTGTCAGAACCTTTCAAAGTATATGCCACTTTGAATGGTTCATCATTCAAATTAGATTTCGAAAGCAAAAACTCTTTATCATAAACCCGTTTGTCCTTTTTGACTGTTGGCTTTGACACACTGGACCCAGACTTTGACTCGGGTTTTGACTTCGGTTTGGATTCCTCATTGTCATCTATGTCTAACACCTGATCGACCATACTTTTTATCAACTTTGACTCATGATCAGTGTCTGATGACGTATATGTGACATCAATACTTTCCGGTAAGTTATCCGACGACCCAGACTCCCATTTCAAATTGATTGCTTTATTGACTCTTTCTGAATTTGGTTTTCGAGGTGAATATCCATTTTCGACTGGGGGCGGACATCTATTGTAGGATACACTCGGTTTCTTACCAGAAGCTTTCAACTTTTCTTCATCCGATGTTTGTTCTTCTTTGAACATCTTCAAATCTTTCACCACCGGATAAATCCTGTCAACCACAAAAGTAGAACATGAGTAACTATCTAATAATTTCTTAATTTTCTCAGTTTCTATCTTTTGTGTTGCCAACTCAAGCTCGAGATCTGCACATTTCTTTATGTTAAAGTTTGCCGTATCAAGCTGTCTCAGATAAGCTATCTTCAAAGTATTCATAGCTTCAGCTTGTTCACCATCAGAATCTGTATATTTGTTGATTTCTCTATTCATAGTATCATATGATTCTTTCAACTTGTGAATATTGTGCAGCAGCTCATTGTTCTGTTTAATCAGCGAATCACATTTCATGCACTTTTCTTGGACCATGACCGGTTCAGCTTCAATCTTCACTTCAAATTCTAGAACTTCTTTGACATTTTTGCTCGGTTGTAAAAACTCGGCTCTTCTTCTTTTCTCAGCTTTCGCTTCTTCTTTCAATCTCTCTTCCTCTTCTGCCTCTTCTCTGATCCTTCTTCGTTTTTCTTCAGCAGCTTCCATGACTTTTCTGCACCTTTCAGCACATTTCAAATCATAAGCATTAGCAAAGAAAGCATGAGAAGTATTTTTGGACATCTCTTTGGCCATAAGATTTTGATATGGACAAAAATCATCCCAAGTAAAACCTTCTGCCAACTCCTCATCATCTTGTTCAGCCAAACACACTTTGCTGTCTTTCGGAAGATACTTTTCCCAGGTAAAATCATCATATTTTCCCTGACTAACAACACATGCTCTTTTATCAACCACATCTCTCCCATGAGCTGTTTGTGTCTGCTGCTGTTCTAGTGGTGTGATTTGATGATAGATGGCCTTCTTGTGATAGTCGTTGTTTCCGAAAGGATTCTGGGCACCGGTAGCTTCACGGTTTTTGCACTCCCGCTTGAAATGCCCTTTCTCTCTACAACGAAAACACGTAACTTTAGATTTATCAAAACCTAAAGCTGACACGTTTGCATCACGAAAATCATCACGGCCGGTAATTTGTTTAAACTTTTCAGCACGTCTCATCACACTAGCCATACACCATTTAATGTCCATCAATTCCATTTCCTCAGCATCAATTTGATCGTAATCCTCTTTCGTGAGCATTGGATTTCTGATCTTTCCTGCAACAAAACAACTATAAGACTCTAAAATCATCCCTAACAAAGACATTTGATTTTTAGCAATCTCTTCAGTGTAGTCTTGATCATTTTCAAGGCTTAATACAATGTTACACTGAAGTTTTCTACCATTCTTTGTTACAGAGATGTTAGGATCGAAAGATGAAAATCTTGTGCTGTTGCTTGATCCTTGAGATGCCTTCTTCTCAGGAGAATCTTTAACACTGTAAGCAGTTTCGATCTTAGGAGAAAACTTTGTTGAATCAGTAACACCATGCTTGTAGTACAGACTGATATCCTGCTCTCCATCATAGTTCTTCATCCTAGCGATCTTTCTCTGCTCCATCTCTTGAGCTTCCAGATGCTTTATGAAGTCTCCTAACTTCATCTTTTTATATTCTGCTTTGTTGGACTTCAGCATCATCAAAAATATTCCCCATGTTTCATATGGAAGCGCATCTGCAAGTTTTTCAATTAACTCATCAGTATCTTTCTTAATACCAAGTTTTGTCATATTTCTAACCAAGTTACAATATCTATCAATAATTTGCTTGGTGTTTTCATTTTTTAATCCCCGAAACAAATCAAATTCTTTCTTCATGAGAGACATTTTGTTCTTTAACATATCATCACTTCCCGTAAACTTTGCTTCCAATTCTGTCCACATTGAGTATGAAGTTCCGTCATGTTGAAGCAGTATCAATATATCTTCTTTTATCGCTTGCTGAAGTAAACTCACCATCAATTTCTCATCTCGATATTTCTTTTTATCAGCTGTACTCATCTCTCTAAGTGTTAGTGGAGTACCATTCACAACATCGTTCTTTGTGGGTTTAACATATGGTTCTTCGGTGTGTTCCCACGCATCAAGATGATAAGCTTCGACCCAATTGCCAAAACGTTCAGACCACACATTATAATCGTCAATATCCATGAGTTTCGGTGGTTTCTGAGATGTTCCGGTTTCGTTTTCAATCAAAGCACTCTGAGTAATCGAGGTCGGGGTAGCAAAAGCATTATAAAATTCAGTATCCATTTTTCAAATTTTTCACAGATACACAACTATTTCCAAACTTTGACAAATTGTTCAAATAAGCGAATTGTTAAAAACGAATCTCTTGAACTGATCAGATGAACAAATAAGCGGACCAGCGAAATAAACCCTTTGAAC
Source organism: Helianthus annuus (assembly GCF_002127325.2). NCBI lineage: Eukaryota > Viridiplantae > Streptophyta > Magnoliopsida > Asterales > Asteraceae > Helianthus > Helianthus annuus. Next base: position 132,796,015 of record NC_035438.2, on the reverse strand, counting down.
GAAACATCAAATAAGCGGACCAATCAATCGACTAATACGCGGACCGTTCGAGCGGACCGACCAACTTTGTCCGGATGAGCGAACCAGGAGATGTTCGTTCGAGCGAACTCACTGAAACTTTTGGAGCGGACCCACTAAAATCTGTCACAAAGAGCGAACCCAACTTGAATTTTCGAGCGGACCTGTTGCTTACGTCACCTTTTGCGCGAATCTGTAAAAGCGAACCTCCTAAAAAACAGCTTTCTAGGTCGATTTTAGTTCTGAAAACTTCAAGGGTTTGTTAAATCATGATTCCGAGTGCACTGTGTGATTTTGAGCTTGTTTTACCGTGAAAATTTTTGAAAAAGTGAAGAAAGAGTAGAAAATCAGAAGAAATGCAGCTAAAATGGCAAGAACTCCTCCTCCTGAGCTCTGATACCAATTGTAGGATCGTTCTCGGACCTGTTTGAGTCATTCAGAGAAGTTCGTATCCGAATTAAGAGGCGGAAACTAATAATTCGGTGCTATTGAAGCTGTATTCACTTTAATATTGTTGTTTTATTGATCTTCAACTTGATTACAAGGATTGACAGCACTTCGGCAGCACTTCGTGGCTTAACCGGAAAATTACACCGTTAACTATGTGTTTGGATCGCTCTACTATATATAGACACCCCTGGTTCGCTTATATGGACATCCATATAAGCGATCCTGATCAAAGACTATATAAGCGATCCTAACACTGCCTAATAAGCGATCCTGACTATACCTATGACACATGAGCGAACCTAGACTATGTATACATAAGCGATCCTATACAATCTCCTATTTCTAGGTTTCCGTGCCAATGTTTGATCAGTTCAATCTTCAAGACTCGATGGAAGACGTAGTCAGCAGACGTAAGTGCACCAACAATTTTATAAAAGATTGTCAAGTTATCGACGTTTGAAACAGTTATAAACGATTATGTTTAATTTATAAAAGGATTTGCGTTATCGACGCTTGAAACAAATATAAACAATTATATTTATTTATAAAAGGATTCGCGTCATCGACGTTTGAAACAAATATAAACAATTATATTTATTTTATAAAAGCATTCGAGTTATCAACTCGTTTTGTGAGAGTTATAAAGTTCGTCAAAATAAATATATATTTGTATTTGGTTTTATAAAAATTACTTGAATCCGATAGGTTTCGTTTTTACAATAAAACACGTTTCCTTTTACGGATTTTAACAAAAAACGAGCAGAGTTTCCTCTGTTTTTGGACTATCCGACAACACAAGTTGTCGATATATTTTCAAAACCCAACATATCAGTTCAACAATATATAAAATGTCCCCATCACTACTCAAATCGTAAACTATTAACACGTAAGTTTAATATTTATATATGCATATCCATCATTATATCACATATCAGTTCGGTAAATGTATAATTATGTCATTAACCCCAAATTTTAACAATGTGTAAACGTTAATCAGTTGGGTCGAGCTCGGTTTGCGTAAATAATATCTTTTATATGAAACAATATAACTAAATCTCGCGTCATTAACCTTTACCGAGTCTTGCGTTGACCACGTTGACTGAGTTGGCCGGGTTGACTCGTGTTGACTAAGTTGACCGGGTTGCCCGAGTTGCATCGAGTCGAACCGAGTTGCACCAAGTCGAACCGAGTTGCTCTGAGTTAAACCGAGTTGGTCGGAGTCGAACTGAACCTGAACTGGGTGATCCGAGTTGAACCGAGACCTGAGCCACACCCCGTGTTGTTTTGTAACCCGAACCAGAAACGTGACTCTGGAACATCATTCACCCGCACCCAAACCAAAACTAAACATGGTATCACCACCACCGTCGTCGGGTTATCGGAAAAACCACCACCACGGCCGTGGTGTCCGGCCATTAGTTCGACGGCTCCGCCGTCCTTCTTCACCCCACCGTCACCTACCACCGTCATCCTCAGCCCTTCAAACACTACTAAATGAAAGAGAAACAGGTGAGGAAAACTAAAAAACAGGTCCTTCACCGACCTGAACGAGGATGAAGAGTAGGGGTGATTACCGGAGAAGTAACCTTCATTTGCGGCTGTCGGCGTTGAAACTGCCACTTTCGTTGCTCCGATTGGAAAAATGATGTCGGAAACGTGCTCAGGAGGCTCGATTTAGGGGTTACACCTTTGTTTCACCGGGAAACATGTTGGAAAAGCCATCACCGCCGTAACTCACGGCGGCAACGCCGCCGGAATCTTCGTCGGGAAGTCACCGGCCATCGCCGGCTCCAAAAAGGCTAGATGAAAATACATTAGTAATTTTATTTAGAGTTAAATGTCATTGTCCCTGTGGTTTGAGCCATTTTACCAGTTTAGTCCAAAGGTTTCATTTTCCGCATGTAGGTCCAATAAGGTTTCATCGTTGCCCTTTTAGTTCATTGGGTTAACTTCATCCATTTTTATATTAACAAGAAGGTTAATTCGGTCATTTTATCAACTTTTATTATTGGTAAGATTTTTATTGGACAAAATCATTAAAATATCAATTTTTATAATGATAATTGTAACACCTCGTAAAATCACGTCCAATGATGTATTGACACGTGTAATAAACCCTAATAAAGTCCAATATTGAATTTAAGGGACTAATTTTTTGAAAAATCGAAAAATTTGATTATGAAAGGACTAGAAGTGTTAGCATACCTAAAATAGGTTTCTAAATAACCTCTCACGATGATTATATTCACAAATGTGCCACTTGATGATTAAGTGTAGCCGTTTGCGTAATTAATTGGAAGTTTGCGCAATAAAGGGGGCTAAAACGTCAACATGTTAATTCTTACCTTTGAGTGACCTTTTAAAAAACTGGGAGCTTCATAATATTTAATTATACTCTCGGGAATGCCAAATAATGTCCGTCTAAGGTTTTTATGCCTATAAGTAAAGTTACGTGCAAGTTAGAGGGACTAAAAGTGTCAATATGTTTAATTATACCTCTGAATGACCTTTTAGCGAACCCGAAGCATCGTGATGTTTAATAATACTTCAATAATGCCTAATATGGATTAGATGAGGCTTCAATGCTATTAGATGATGAAATGCGCAAGTTTGCGCAATAGAGGAACCTAAAGTGTCAACTTTTGAATCTACGCCTTTCGGTGACCATTTAAGTGAACGGGAGCGTAGTAATATTTAAACATATGCATGGGAATGCCTATTATGGGCCATGGACGGTTTGGATGTCATTCAACGACATTCCACGCGACTTTGCGCAATTAAAGGACTAATTGCGTCAAACTGCAAAAGTAGGTCAATTTGTATGGTAACGGACCTTCCGGGATATGTCCATTAGTTAATCATACCCTATTTATCCTTTATATAGCTTAGATATAGGCTTAGAGGTCTTTGGTGCGCAAAAATAAACTTTTAAGTCATGCAGGGACTAAAAGAGTCAAAAAGTGCACAAGTTTGCATTTTCGCGCATATCTTGCATTCTGAATAACCCCGGACTCCCAAAAATTTATGTAAGCACTAAAATATTTTATTTTAGTGTTTGGCATGATGAAATTCCATTCGTCGCGTAATTTGGATCGTTTTTAGCGTCCGTCCGTGTTTCGTCGTAATTAATCGAACAACGGGACCGTACGACCAAACGAACCGACATCCGGCATATTTTTGAGCATTTTTCATGTTCCCTATATTTAGGCATCATGTTAGAGCCTTGAAATGAGGTTAACATGCCTTAGATGTGTCAGAAACACATTATTATGCAAGCAGGGACCAAAACTGCACTTTTGAAAGTTTGTTTGAGCTGTGCAGGTCGTAGGCTACGCCCCCTGCAGCGTAGCCTACGCCCAGGTCTGGGCAGATTCATATTTTCAGCATTTTTGTCATTTTTCAAGGGCTTTTAGGTAAAATTCTCAATACCATGAGCTGGTTTTCAACACCCATTGTATTTAGAAACCTTGGGCACACATGGAGGGCCAAGATTGAAGCATGGTTACGAGAAACGATCCTAACGGTTCTCAAAATCCTATAAATACCCACCTTGATCTTGCTCCCATTTCACACCTTGATCTAATTGTTCTAAGTTGGGGCCCTTGTGCTTCATACCTGAACATCCAAGATCAATTCCCTCCTTGCTTGGACCTTTTGTAAGTGTCCTTTCGTGCTTAGTTTAATTTTAGCGGTTATAACCGAAAGTCAAGCGTTTTCGATAAACGCTTTGACTTTTAATCAGTTGAGTCATTGTGCGCAACGAACATGGCTACGTGACCATAATTAGGTAGGTGTTTAACCCCAAAAATGGCACTTCCTAATTACCATGTTTACTTAGTTTAATTGTTGGGTCAAATAAAAGTCAAACGGGTTAGTTTTAAATAAAATACATAGCTATTAATATAAATGTCATAAAATTAGTTTTCTCACTTTAATAACTTGGTAAATATTAGTTGAACATGCCTAAGCATGATTCAACCCGACAATTCTAAGTATAAGCTCGGTTCGAAACCGAAAGTCGCAAAAGTTGACTTTTGCTTTGACTTTCAGTTCTGACCCAATTTAGCTTAGTTTAGATATGCCTTAAGATTCCATTAGGACCATATTATAAGTTAGTATAACCCTCCAAGGTTATGCAACTTGGTTCCATAGAAATCCTAGTTCATGCATGTTTCCGTTAAATGCCTAAATGTTGACCGTTATGCCTTTTAACCTTAAAACGATATTTTTGAAAATGTGAGAGAATAGAAACCTTCACTACTGAATTATAAACTTGTCCCTAAAATTTGACATCAGTTTGAGGTCTAGATTGGGAGTTATGCTCATTAGCGTAATTAGAAAACTTTTTATTAATTAAATGGCATAATTAGCGTATAGCCTATCTAAACCCAATTTTTGATACCAAACTTTTTACCCACTGATGTAATATAATATTTTGGGATTTTTGAAGATTTTTATCTAATTTTAGGCTGAGCATAACATAGGGTTATAGCTTTGATTCGATAATTATCGGTTTTGCCCTTTTGGCCTATAAAATGAGTTTTACAAATCCTTTTGATACCAAACCTTTTTCTACTGATCTAATATGATAAATAAATTATTTTGAGCCTTCTGGAATAATAAAAATATCAGCTTTCCTTTGAAAACCCGGAAATGGCTCCAAATCGCCTTTTAAGCGTTTTTAACGCATAGTATGTATTAAAACTATTTTAAACTCATAAGGTTTGATGCCTACTGATATATTCAGTACATTTTTATATTTTAACAGTAAGGAAAAGTTTTAAACTCAGGTTTTCAGTTTTGACCTATTTAGCCTATGTGAAATTACCAAAATGCCCCTACGGTGCATAGTATGGTTATAATTAATAAATTTTACATATATATGATACCCTACTATTATAACTTATTAAATTAAGTATATTTACTGATTAAATCAGACCTGTAACTCCAAATAATATTTAATCTCTTTTATAACCTTTAAAATGACCAAAATACCCCTACGGGGCATAAATTGGTTTTAAATTCGATTTGAGCATAATGGAAGGTATCCTACTGATATCACAACATATTTAAGGCATATTAACTTAGGAAACCTGTTCATGACTCATTTGGTTACCCGTTACGCACTTTTCGCGTTCGGATCGGCTTATGTAACTAGTTTGCATAAACTAGTCGAAACGGGACAAACCTCATCATGTTTATCTCAAAATCCAGAATGTGTTTAGTTTACCCTTATTACACAAGTATACAAGCTTGTCGGGTCTAAACCATATTCTAATCCGGTTCTCGCTTAATCATGCGTTTTGAACCGTATCCTCCTTTAAAACTAACCGGTCTAAGCTTAGGCTTAATTAAAGACCCGTTAGGAATCTAATAGGTTATTAAAAACCTTCGTTCCAGATTTAGGAGCCCAGTAAAAGCTATCTGTACTTGCTTGGTGGTATACAGCTGGGATAAATTGTATAAATTTTCTCAGGTAAATACTTTTAACTTATTTTCCCTTATACGGGCTTGGGGTACGGTATATTAAATACCGCTTGGTCGGGCATTGAATCTTTGATCCAATAGAGGTTAAATCCTTGAAATGTCCTATTTAAATTGTTTTGTTGCTTAAAGCCTTTGGGGGGTTAATGACCATGTCCCGGATATCCTTGGCATCATTTTACGAAATGGCCACGACCTAAGCATACGGGTGTAGGCGTACACCCGTTGGTGCATAAATAAATATTAAGGTATAACCGCCGGTTTTTGGTTTAACTGTTGCGGGACTATACCATGTGGTGTGTCTATTGATCCTTAACCCGGTGTAGACCCGGGCTACTGGACGCATAAGAAACATGTAAATCTTTTACAAGTATTATATTCAAATAATTATCCCAAGTTATAAAAAGTTTTGTGCCATTTGCACTCAAATCAATTTTTAAAACATTTTCAAAATGAGTCAGTTAAATTGTGTTTACCAGTGAAAACTGACGTATTTTCCCAAAAAGACTAAGTGCAGGTACTACGCGTAATTGGCTGGTTTCTCCTAGCATCAAATAGAAGTCTCGCAAGCTTAGATGCCTGAAGTCTGTTGAAAAATGTTTCATTTTATTTTCGATCCGCCTGTGGATCCTTTACTTTCCGTTTGTAATACTTTGATATTACTTTATATCGGATTGTAATATATTTATCTTTTGCTTCCGCTGTGCATTTAAATTGTGTTGTTTGACTATGATGATATCAACTACGTCACGATACTCCCCACCGGGCCCACCGGTAATACGTGAAAATATCGGGGTGTGATAGGTTGGTATCAGAGCCAGGTTGAGTGAATTTAACACTAGCCTTTTGTGTTTAATCTCAATGACACAGTAGCACATTCCTTAAACCTTCTGAGTCTAGACTTAATATAGGAATACTCCCATCTCTATTCGGAGAATTATTGCCTTCAATTCTATATATTATTATATGTCGCCAAGCAAAGAGGACGTGATGGAAATTCTCCCCATCCGAAGCCTAGGAACACTGAGCTTTGTACTGCGACTAGGATTAACATGCAACCGAGGAGAAAGCATTCAGAAATAAATGAAGAAGAAACTTCTTTTACTGAAGTTCGTTTCCTTAGCAAGTCCTTATAAGGGCATACTTATCTTTCAGCCCCTTCATGGACAACATCTTTTCTTTCAAGTCCTGTTTAGGGCAATTCTGTATCTCTTTTAAAAATCGTTGGAATGTTTTATCTAAATTTCATTGGTATCATTGTATATGAATATAATATAGGAAATAAATTAAATTCCTTTTATAAGATCTACCATTATTATAAAATGGCAAAAATCTAAAAAGGGCGAGACCTAGCTCAGGTGTCATTTTTTTTACAGGGCCAAGATGGTAGTTCCTCAATTAGATTTAGATCCTTATTAACATCTCAAATTAGGACTGTTCTGCGTTAATTATTAAAAGAATCTTAAAGGTAAAACCTAGTCTATATGTCGATGCAGACATGGCCAAAATGGTAGGACCTACACAAAAGATTCCAATTCTTGTTAACATCTGAAAGGATGTTAACCTTTATGACAAACCGTGAAACGATAAAATCACATAGGTCATCATTTAATTGGGTTATTTAAATTCCCTTAATTATATAACCATCCCTTAAGGATGAAGTGCCTACGGGCTAAAGAATTATGTCCTTGGGACTAAAGATAGCAGTAGTCTATAACTCCCTGTCTAGAAAAGGCCGTGAACTTTGATTAAAGCCTTAATACCTCGATTCTGTAAAATCCTGGTTTATAAATTAAATCTGTCCCCGTGACTTGGCCTTTTGTGCCATAGTTATATTTCAATTAAATTTAGGATAATTATAAATCCTGAATAAAATAAAAATCCTTCCTTTCCTGCCAGTATTTATATTAAAAAGAGTCTCAAAGGGTATAACCTAGCTTGAATGTCATTAAAGACCTGGCTACGATGGTAAGACCTGTTTAAAGAGATTCAGATCCTTGTTAAACACCTGAAAACGTGTTAACACTCCTGACAATGGGTGATGCGATGAAATCACACTTGTCATCCTTATATTAGAAATCTTCCAAACCCCTCATTTAGCCTAATGGTCAATAGGAATCATGGCTAATAAACTTCGAACATGATGAATACATCAAAACATTCATTTGGAATGTATGCCTTCGAGCAAAGGTGTATACATGAAAAAGATAGTTTTATTTCATAACTTCTTGTCAAACAAAGAACTGTGAAATTTTCCGATCTAAAGGAATCATTGATTATGTTTTAAAAAGTTCCCTAGTGACAAGGCCTCTGCGCCATCAAAAAGTCCTTTGGAACAAGCCTTTGTGCTATATAAAATGTCGGTACGACATTGACAGTAGTGACTCATGTCCCCTGTCTAATAAATATGAAGGATTATATTCCGTTTAAACGCCAAAGATGGTTTATTTAAAAACCTAGGAAAAACATAATCAAATAAATCTAATACTATCTAGAGGCCTATATGGTTTATTTGCACCATGGCTATTTAATCATCAAACTCGACAATACCCTATATAATTAAACAAATTATTACCACTTGGTTAGTAGCCTTCAAAGCTTCACAATGGCTGACTCCCCTGAAGCTCACAATCATTCAGTTGATCAGAATGATGATGCAAGACTGAACTTGGCAGGCATCAAATTATAGGATATGATAGATATAGCCGTAAACAAAGCTGTGGACTGAGTATTAAAGGATCATAAGCGAAAGTGCGATAATACCCCAAATAAAGGTTGCAAAAAGGGTAAGACCGGTTCAAGCTATAACCAGTCCAAGCCAAAGAAGGCAAAACCCAAATCTAAAACCTGCTGGAATAAGCACTTCAGAAAATGTTTCTATGAACAGACCAGGGGATGTGTCATCTGTAAAGAGATGGATCACAAGACCCATGAATGAAAGGACTTGAAGGACAACTAGCAGTCAGTCAGGTGAAAAGACCAGATGCAAAACCTGTAGGAAATACCACCACGGGAAATGCAGATTTGAATCCCAGCCTTTACCCTATGGAATCTGCAAGTCCAAGGAGCATAAGACCTTGGATTGCAAGAAGTTGAAAGATGCGACCTATTATGGTTACAACAAGAAGGGGCATATCAGGACTAATTGCCCGAATAAAACCAAGAAGCCTGGAGAGGCTAAGAAGACCAAAGCTGGGGACTCTCAAATGAATGCTCAAGAGGTCGTTCAGGATGACAATGCCACAACAGGTATTTTCCTTGTTAGTGACGTTCATGCTAGAGTATTATTTGATTCGGGTTCAGATAAGTCTTACATAGACAATAGATTTTGTAAACTATTAAATCTGCCTGTTAAAACTCTAAGCGTTAAGTATGAAGTAGAATTGGCCGATAGTACCTCAGAGACTACTTCAGCAATATTAGATGGATGTTTTATATCCATTAGTAACCATTGTTTTCCACTGTCCTTGTTTCCGTTGAAATAAAGGGACTTGATATAGTGATAGGAATGGATTGGTCATCTTATAGCTAAGCCCATATTGTGGGTAATAAGAAGCAAGTAGTTAACAAGACTCCTTATGATATGCCTTTAACAATTCAAGAAGACATATGGTATGGATTGCCTATGTATCTGCTGAATTCGGTATTTAATACCAAAGCTTCGAGTATGGAAAACTCAGAAAAGACAAACAGCAGTCGCGATGCTAGAAAGACGACAAATGTTAATGGTGCGTCAAATATGAACCTCAATGTTAAGGGAGTTAATTGCCAAAATTGTGAATAACGCAGCTGTTAGAAAGGCTATAAGAAAATTCATGAAAAGGTTCAAGAAGCCAAATGTTGTTTACTCCAAAACACATGTCGCTGCTCATGAGGAGAGCTTTATTCATACTTCAACTACGAAGAATAAACCCAACAAAAGCATATATGGCAAGGAGCCCCATTCTTTTTAGGATGTACTTAAATAGTACTTCGTCTCTCGGAAGTCAAGAGACTTCAATGATAAAAAGGGGCCATCAATTGCGAGAAATTGTTGGATGAAGTAGAATTCATTAGATATATCAGCGGTTGTGCTGGAAAGGACATGGTGAGGTATGCGTCACAGTCATTCGATGGCAATACCCTTAATTAGGGAGAACATTAATGAAGTCCACAAGAAAGATCCTCTTATACATCATAGGATGGACCAAGTGTTAAGGACCTTATTAGAAAGACCTATTATTCGCATTGAAATGGAAAAAGATGGAATAAGAATTTTCTGACTCTCACCATAAAAGTTCAAAACTGTCGACAGTATGTCGCAAATTTTAATTCGTTGGCTGAGATAGTACCCTATTCCAATTACCCAAAACCTAAGCTTAATGCAATAATTATTGGTGGTTAGTAACGGCAATAAGAGGGCACATTAAGGTTTCAAAGCTTGCTCATTATAAATCCATTATGGATCTACCTCAGCTGCTTACGTTTTATAGATTAAGAAATAACCAGTCAAAGCTGAGACTGCCCTAGAATTTGTCAAGGATTTTATAGCTAAGTGTAAAAGGATTAAGAATGGAGACGTTTAACCCTCCTGATGAATGATTAGAGGTAGTTCACGTTAATAATGACACCAGATAAATCCCTTATGGTGATTTTATGGCTAGGAGTTACGTTTGGTTTCAGGTGCTGCTAAGTCTCTCATAAGACCATAAGTTTAGCAAACCTTTAGAAACTCTCCCGTAAGAACCCCAGATATTAAGTGTAAGGTAAAACTTACAGGTGAAATCGTAAGAACCATTTCTTCTGTTCCTATCAGAAATTTCCAATTGTGAAATTTTTGAAGTATCCTCCCTCTGGAGGATGTGTGGCAGCACATAGTTGATATCTATTTGATCTCTATCGATTGCGAATACCAGACGGTATGATAAAAGCGCCATATGAGGATTGGTGTATCTTAATATGTTCCATAGATTGCTTCCATGCCTGATCAGTATGGAGGTTTAATGCATGGGACCACAAAGATATCCCGATGGTCATAAGGTACTAAAGTCAACTAATGGTATTCAAAGAAGATATCCATAATGGAATTTTCCAAGTAAATGTTTCCGATTAAGGAATTCGTGGACTTATAACATGAATGTGTCATTTATTTGACACGAGCAATGATGGATAAACTGGAGCCTGAGATTCGGAAAATCTCTGCAACCTCCTTATATCTTGATTATCTTCTCCTAAGATTACCCTGTTTACCTCCTGAGAGGCATGTAGAGTTAAGATTTATATCCTATTTAGGGTTGTACTATTATGAAATCCCTAAGGTGCCTAGTACCATCATTGGAAGAATCGAAACCCTGATTAAGTGAGTTTTAAAATAGAGGATTCATATAGCCTAACTCGATATTCTGAGGATTCGATATAGTTAATTAAGAAAGACGGTTCATTTTGCTTATGCATTGATTACCGCAACCATAATTAGGCAACAATTAAGAATCGCCATCAGCTGCCTAGAATCGTCGATTTGTTCGACTAGCTGTAAGGATTAGCTATTCCTTAAGATTAGTTTTAAGTAGTGGTTGGAATAACCATCTCACCCTAAAATAAGCTTTTTTGTAATAGTTGTTATATAAGTATCAAGGCTGCTCCTTTGGAGACCTTGTATGGATGGAATGTTAAGCATCTATTGTTAGACATAAGATTGGTAAGTCCATTTATCATGATCTGAAAGTTGCATTGGAAACAACGAATAAGATCAGACAAATCCATAATCATCTGTAAGTTGCCATTATTTGGCAGAAAAAATCAAGATTAATGGAAATAGCAAACCTCCTAAGTTCTTATTAAGGAATAAGGTTCAACAAAAGATATCACCCTGGAAAGGTGTGCCAATCTGTTAATTATCAGGCTAGTTAAGCTCTGAATGTATAAAATCATTCGAAAGAATCGAATGTATAAAGATCAAATAGCTTATAAGCTAAAACCTATTTAAGGAGTTTGGTGGAACTGGTAATGTGACCCACACTAATGGTTTAAGGATATGTTTCGCCAATAAGTCGAAACACATCATCACGTAATGATAGGCATCTTAATGAAACTTTATGATATAATAAGAAACCCGTATCGATCAAGGATCGATAGGTTAAGAATGCCCGAAAAGGATACATGTACCTATTATAGAGGTCAACTTGGGAGCTTGGAAAGACTCCAGATATGCTATGCAAGCTAAGTCCATTATGCGACAAAAAGTACTTCCAGCGTTTTAGCAAATCTCGAGGTCGAGATTTCTTTTAAAGGGGGTGAGGATGTAACACCTCATAAAATCACGTCCAATGATGTATTGACACGTGTAATAAACCTTAATAAAGTCCAATATTGAATTTAAGGGACTAATTTTTCGAAAAATCGAAAACTTTGATTATGAAAGGACTAGAAGTGTTAGCATACCTAAAATAGGTTTCTAAATAACCTCTCACGATGATTATATTCACAAATGTGCCACTTGATGATTAAGTGTAGCCGTTTGCGTAATTAATTGGAAGTTTGCGCAATAAAGGGGGCTAAAAGCGTCAACATGTTAATTCTTACCTCTGAGTGACCTTTTAACAAACTGGGAGCTTCATAATATTTAATTATACTCTCGGGAATGCCAAATAATGTCCGTCTAAGGTTTTTATGCCTATAAGTAAAGTTACGCGCAACTTTGCAAGTTAGAGGGACTAAAAGTGTCAATATGTTAAATTATACCTATGAATGACCTTTTAGCAAACCCGAAGCATTTTGATGTTTAATAATACTTTCAAGAATGCTTAATATGGATTAGATGAGGCTTCAATGCTATTAGATGATGAAATGCGCAAGTTTACGCAATAGAGGGACCTAAAGTGTCAACTTTTGAATCTACGCCTTTCGGTGACCATTTAAGTGAACGAGAGCATAGTAATATTTAAACATATGCATGGGAATGCCTATTATGGGCCATGGGCGGTTTGGATGTCATTCAACGACATTCCACGCGACTTTGCGCAACTAAAGGACTAATTGCGTCAAACTGCAAAAGTAGGTCAATTCGTATGGTAACGGACCTTCTGGGATATGTCCATGAGTTAATCATACCCTATTTATCCTTTATATAGCTTAGATATAGGCTTAGAGGTGTTTGGTGCGCAAAAATAAACTTTTAAGTCATGCAGGGACTAAAAGTGTCAAAAAGTGCACAAGTTTGCATTTTCGCGCATATCTTGCATTCTGAATATCCCCGGACACCCAAAAATTTATGTAAGCACTAAAATATTTTATTTTAGTGTTTGGCTTGATAAAATTCCATTCGTCGCGTAATTTGGATCGTTTTTAGCGTCCGTCCGTGTTTCGTCGTAATTAGCCGAACAACGGGACCGTACGACTAAACGAACCGACATCCGGCATATTTTTGAGCATGTTTCATGTTCCCTATATTTAGGCATCATGTTAGAGCCTTGAAATGAGGTTAACATGCCTTAGATGTGTCAGAAACACATTATTATGCAAGCAGGGACCAAAACTGCACTTTTGAAAGTTTGTTTGAGCTGTGCAGGCCGTAGGCTACGCCCCCTACAGCGTAGCCTACGCCAGGTCTGGGCATATTCATATTTTCAGCATTTTTGTCATTTTTCAAGGGCTTTTAGGTAAAATTCTAAATACCATGAGCTGGTTTTCAACACCCATTGTATTTAGAAACCTTGGGCACACATGGAGGGCCAAGATTGAAGCACGGGTTACGAGAAACGGTCCAAACGGTTCTCAAAATCCTATAAATACCCACCTTGATCTTGCTCCCATTTCACACCTTGATCTAATTGTTCTAAGTTGGCGCCCTTGTGCTTCATACCTGAACATCCAAGATCAATTCCCTCCTTGCTTGGACCTTTTGTAAGTGTCCTTTCGTGCTTAGTTTAATTTTAGCGGTTATAACCGAAAGTCAAGCGTTTTCGATAAACGATTTGACTTTTAATCGGTTGAGTCATTGTTCGCAACGAACATGGCTATGTGACCGTAATTATGTAGGTGTTTAACCCCAAAAAGGGCACCTCCTAATTACCACGTTTACTTAGTTTAATTGTCGGGTCAAATAAAAGTCAAACGGGTTAGTTTTAAATAAAATACATAGCTATTAATATAAATGTCATAAAATTAGTTTTCTCACTTTAATAACTTGGTAAATATTAGCTGAACATGCCTAAGCATGATTCAACCCGACAATTCTAAGTATAAGCTCGGTTCGGAACCGAAAGTCGCAAAAGTTGACTTTTGCTTTGACTTTCAGTTCTGACCCAATTTAGCTTAGTTTAGATATGCCTTAGGATTCCATTAGGACCATATTATAATTTAGTATAACCCTCCAAGGTTATGCAGCTTGGTTCCATAGAAATCCTAGTTCATGCATGTTTCCGTTAAATGCATAAATGTTGACCGTTATGCCTTTTGACCTTAAAACGATATTTTTGAAAACGTGAGAGGATAGAAACCTTCACTACTGAATTATAAACTTGTCCCTAAAATTTGATATCAGTTTGAGGTCTAGATTGGGAGTTATGCTCATTAGCGTAATTAGAAAGCTTTTTATTAATTAAATGGCATAAATAGCGTATAGCCTATCTAAACCCAATTTTTGATACCAAACTTTTTACCCACTGATGTAATATAATATTTTGGGATTTTTGAATATTTTTATTTAATTTTAGGCTGAGTATAACATAGGGTTATAACTTTGATTCGATAATTATCGGTTTTGCCCTTTTGGCCTATAAAATGAGTTTTACAAATCCTTTTGATACCAAACCTTTTTCTACTGATTTAATATGATAAATAAATTATTTTGAGCTTTCTGGAATAATAAAAATATCAGCTTTCCTTTGAAAACCCGGAAATGGCTCCAAATCGTCTTTTAAGCGTTTTTAACGCACAGTATGTATTAAAACTATTTTAAACTCATAAGGTTTGATGCCTACTGATATATTCAGTAAATTTTTATATTTTAACAGTAAGGAAAAGTTTTAAACTCAGGTATTTAGTTTTGACCTTTTTAGCCTATGTGAAATTACCAAAATGCCCCTACGGTGCATAGTATGGTTATAATTAATAAATTTTACATATATATGATACCATACTGTTATAACTTATTAAATTAAGTATATTTACTGATTAAATCAGACATGTAACTCAGAATAATATTTAATCTCTTTTATAACCTTTAAAATGACCAAAATACCCCTACGGGGCATAAATTGGTTTTAAATTCGATTTGGGCATAATGGAAGGTATCCTACTGATATCACAACATATTTAAGGCATATTAACTTAGGAAACCTGTTCATTACTCTTTTGGTTACCCGTTACGCACTTTTCGTGTTCGGATCGGCTTATGTAACTAATTTGCATAAACTAGTCGAAACGGGACAAACCTCATCATGTTTATCTCAAAATCCAGAATGTGCTTAGTTTACCCTTATTACACAAGTATACAAGCTTGTCGGGTCTAAGCCACATTCTAATCCGGTTCTCGCTTAATCATGCGTTTTGAACCGTATCCTCCTTTAAAACTAACCGATCTAAGCTTAGGCTTAATTAAAGACCCGTTAGGAATCTAATAGGTTATTAAAAACCTTCATTCCAGATTTAGGAGCCCAGTAAAAGCTATCTATACTTGCTTGGTGGTATACGGCTGGGATAAATTGTATAAATTTGCTCAGGTAAATACTTTTAACTTATTTTCCCTTATATGGGCTTGGGGTACGGTATATTAAATACCACTTGGTCAGGCATTGAATCTTTGATTCAATAGAGGTTAAATCATTGAAATGTCCTGTTTAAATTGTTTTGTTGCTTAAAGCCTTTGGGGGGTTAATGACCATGTCCCGGATATCCTTGGCATCATTTTACGAAATGGCCACGACCTAAGCATACGGGTGTAGGCGTACATCCGTTGGTGCATAAATAAATATTAAGGTATAACCGCCGGTTTTGGGTTTAACCGTTGCGGGACTATACCATGTGGTGTGTCTATTGATCCTTAACCCGGTGTAGACCCGGGCTACTAGACGCATAAGAAACATGTAAATCTTTTACAAGTATTATATTCAAATAATTATCCCAAGTTATAAAAAGTTTTGTGCCATTTGCACTCAAATCAATTTTTAAAACATTTTCAAAATGAGTCAGTTAAATTGTGTTTACCAGTGAAAACTGACGTATTTTCCCAAAAAGACTAAGTGCAGGTACTACGCGTAATTGGCTGGTTTCTCCTAGCATCAAATAGAAGTCTCGCAAGCTTAGATGCCTGAAGTCTGTTGAACAATGTTTCATTTTATTTTCGATCCGCCTGTGGATCCTTTACTTTCCGTTTGTAATACTTTGATATTACTTTATATCGGATTGTAATATATTTATCTTTTGCTTCCGCTGTGCATTTAAATTGTGTTGTTTGACTATGATGATATCAACTACGTCACGATACTCCCCACTAGGCCCACCGGTAATACGTGGAAATATCGGGGTGTGACAATAATAAATTTTATTCAGAGTAAATTACTTTTTGGGTCTTTTTGTTTTATTGGTTGTGGTCATTTGAGTTTAAAGTCAAAAAGTTAAACACTCTAAATATTTGGATTTTCATTTTGTAACCCTTTAAGTTCAAATTATTAACAATTGCAACAATTTAAGTCTAACTAACTAACTAACTCAGTTACATTTAATCATTTTTTTCTTCTGAGATGACCAACAAACCTTTGTCACCATCTTCAACCCCCAACTTCACCACCATAGTCCTTCACCTGAACCACCACACCATCGACAATGCAATTAACTATCAATGATGATCAGAGAGATTGGAACGAGTTTGGAATTAACAAGTTACCGAAGTATGATCCCAAACCACCACGACCACCGTTTTCCAAACCACCACGACACCACCCCCATCCCCATCGCACCAGTACCACATCATCACCCCAACCACTGTCACACCACCCCTAACCACCACACCACCACCCTTATCCCCATCCCCATCGCAACAGTACCACATCACTAGTGTCGCACTGTTAGGAAACTTTATTTGTAAGTATTAAAGAAAACCAGATTCAACTGGATCTATAAAGAAGATAACAGTCCTAAAGATCACAACAAGAAGAAGAAGAAGATCAGATAGGACAACTGAAATTAACAACATCTACTTCAAAGAATCACAAGTTGATCAAGAGTTGAATTGGATTATCAGAGAAGGTCATTTTTGATGGATCTGATGAAATATCATCAGTTTCTGACGATTCTTTTCTGATGATTTATTCACCAGAATTTCTGATGAAGTGGTTTATCAGAAATTCTGATGAATACCCCACTTGTCTAAAATCAACTCTATCCTGCCACAATGACCGAAGCTGCTTGACATTATTGGATATCATGATTACAAAGGCAACTTGACTGCTGGATTCAATGAATATGTCAAATGGCTACTTTTTGCAGGACTTATTGCATGAATAAACAATTATTTATTCATGCATCCAGCCTTCTATAAATAGAAGGCTCACCTAGTAGAAGACAATTGAGTTTGAAGCTTAGCATTCAATACATACTACAAAAACCCATTGCCCTCTCACCCACAGAATTCAAGATTCATTTGTATTAGATAATAATCTTACAATCACCTTGTAAACTATTTTGTTTCAAAGTGATATAAACTTGATAATTCTGTAGGTCTTGTTTCTTGAAAGTCTGATTTCCATTTCCGCACATCTTTTTCACATATACTGAAATCACTTGCCATATTACGTGAAAAGAAGTTTTTAAGCCCATACTAGGTCCAACACGCACAACCCCTACCCCCATCGCACCACTACCACATCACCACTCCAACCACCGTCGCACCACCTCTAACCACCACAATACCACCCCCACCCCCATCGCACCACTGCCACATCACCACTCCAAACACCGCCGCACCACCCCTAACCACCACAACACCACCCCAACCCCCATCGCATCACTACCACATCACCACCCATAACCTCCGTCATTCAACTGAGACCTTTTAGGGTTCGAGTGACTTCATTAAGCAAAACGCCATCTTCATTTTCTTTAGGCAACCAAGGCATTGTAGGGTTCCGTGGGTTATGATCAAATCCTTCATTAAATCGACATCTTCATCTTCATCTTCACACCTACTCAATTTTGGTTTATGTGTGTGTGTGAGAGCGAGAGAGCGCGCACTTGAGGGTTGATTTAGGGTTTAAGTTTTGATTTATATGAGAGAGAGAGTGGTATGAATTTAGTTGTAATTAGTTTTATTTTTATTTAAATATAGTGGTAATATGGTCATTTGACAACAATTATTAGAAGGATTCTAAGGTTGTAAAAATTTGAATGCAAAGGGTTACAAAATGAAAATCTGAGTATTCATACCTTTAATTTTTATTTTTATTTTTATTTTTAACTTAAGTAGTTAAATACAATAAAATACAGAAACTCAAAAAGTAACTTACTCTTTTATGGGGATGGATTTTGAGAAAACTAGTTTAAACGAGAAACCAAAAAACTAACTAAAAAGCCTAAAAACATACCAATTTTTTTTTACAATTTTATTATTTATTTTCACAGGTTTTTATATATATATATATAAAAAAATTCCAATTTTGTTTTGTACTGCACATGTGCAATAATACGGAAAGTCTAAATCATTTAACTCACCCCCACCGACATCCCCAAAACCCTAACCCCCCCCACCCCACCCCCGAAAAAACCTAAATTACCCTCCTACCAAAAGCCTAAACCCCCCACCCCCCCCCCCCAAAAAAAAAAAAAAAAAAAAAAAAACCTAAATGCCCTCACCCCTTCTCCCAAGAACCTAAAACTAAACTCTAAACATAACCCTAAAAGCTAAACTAAACTCAAAAGCTAATTTTAAGCATGTAATGCATATGTGTAGTACACATATAATGCACATGTGCAGTACAAGTTTTTTTTTTATAAAAAATTGTAAAAAAAATTGGTATGTTTTTTAGACTCTTTTAGTTAGTTTTCTAGTTTTCTCATTTATATGTTGTTTTCTCATGATTCTCTCCCACTCTTTTATTTATGTCATATATTTGTTTTAAATTTTTAATATCACAACAGTTAACACCAATCACATTTGCATATGGTTAAACACAAATACTTGTATCTAATTCACGTGATATTTTCCCTTCAAAAAAAAAAAAAAAAAAAATTCGCGTGATATTTAATATTAACACATGAAAATACATTTATAGAATCCAAAAAATTAGAAACTCAAATCCGATTCGCATATGATTTAACTTGAGTATATGAGAACATATTTTCAAAGATACACTAATTTGAATATAGATCTTCACATACATTCCATTCCATTTGTTTATAATGTAATGTAATTTAAGATTTAATATGGCTACGTGCATTATGTCTAAAGCTATTTGGTAACATATATTTTTATGGGTGAAGATACCATTCCCTTTGAATGCACAATCTTGCCAAGACTTGATGGGAATAATTTAACAACAATATGGATTGATGTAGTCTTCTTTGCGACTATGTGGAGAATTTGGAGGTTGCGAAATGACATCGTCTTTAATAATGCAAAACTTTCGGTAATAAAAACGGTGACATTAATCAAGGAAGACACATTTTTGTGGGTAAAAAATAGATGTCCATATGGTAGTCTAAATTGGGGTAGATGGTGTGATTTTAATATCCGAGATGTGATTGTCTCTGTTTCGTTTTGTTTTGAGACTTCAGCGTCTTGTTAGCCCCTTTTTCTATATTTGAATCGCCGTTCGAAAAAAAGAATATATAAAACAACACAAATCTGTTCTATATATTAGTGTATTACTTATTGTATTCGTTATTATTATTAACATAACATAACATGTAGGTAGCGTTCGTTTCATGGAATGGAATGGAATTGGGAAGCTTTTCTTTGTAAAATTGATCTTGGTTTGGGGAGGGAGGAATTTGAAATCCAATGAATTTCTTTAATCAATGAAATTTGTGACTATTTCAACATTCCATTCCATTCCTTCATTAGAGTGAAGGAATTCTAAGGAATGTTGAAATAGTCACAAATTTCATTAGAGTGAAGGATTTCAAATTCCTCCCTCCCCCAACCAAGATCAATTTTACAAAGAAAAACTTCCTAATTCCGTTCCATTCCATTCCATGAAACGAACGCTACCGTAATGTTTGATAATATTCTAATAAAATAATATAGGAAACCAATATAAAATCTCTTATGTGTTGATTGTTATGATTTCAGAATTTCAAAGCAAATATATGAACATAAATAAAAATTGATATTTTGATGATTTTCTCCAATAAATGAACATAAATATGACTTCAGAATTTCAAAGCAAATATATGAACATAAATAAAAATTGATATTTTGATGATTTTCTCCAATAAAATCTTGCATTTTTTAATAATAAAATTGCGCCGCCTATCAAATCCAACTCTCCTTATAAATATATCCCCACAACCGCTTCTCATTAATAAACTCTCCGTTTTCACAACCCCCTTGATCAAATCGTACTTTCTCTGTTCCAAAAATGGCTAGATTGTTTATGTTGACCGGTCTCCTGATGCTTGCAATCTCACAATCCTTCATACAAGGTAACGATAGTTTCATCCTCCTCAACTTTGTTTATTACGGCAAACTCACACACCTATTAACCTACTTTTAAATATACCGCAACGTCTAAATCGATTTTTAAAACATTAATTAAAATATGTAGCCTAAACCATTGATTTAACATGCAGCCTTGTGATGAGCTCGGTACCGAATAGGTACCGGTACCACTGAAAATCCTTAAAAGTGGGTACCGTACCGAATATACCCGGTACGGTACGGTACGATTCGGTACTGGTACTTACCCGTATTTGAGGGTAAAAACTAGTAAATACCGGTAACGAGTAAAAACCGTTAAATACCGGTAACGAACTGATACCGTACCGGACCGGTATCGAAAATGTCAAAAGTCGGTACCGAATCGTTATAAAAAATGTACCCGGTTCGATAAATTCGATACCTGTACCAGTTCAGTACCGATACCGGGTACCATTTGCTCATCAGCGTAAACCACCAAGAAATTGACACCTAAACTATCCATAATTTTATGTTTTAATTAAAACTTATGAAACATTTGCAGGCGTAATCTCTTCAGCAACATTCACATTCACAAACAAATGTGACCAAACAATCTGGCCGGGAATATTATCAAACGCCGGTATCGCCCCTCTCCAACCCACCGGTTTCGCTTTAGAAACCGGCGAATCTAAAGTACTCAACGCTCCGTCGTCATGGGGCGGCCGTTTCTGGGGCCGCACCCACTGCTCCTCAGATTCCACCGGCAAATTCACCTGCGCCACCGGCGATTGCGGCTCCGGCAAACTTGAATGCGCCGGCGCCGGCGCCACCCCTCCCGCCACCCTAGCCGAATTCACTCTCGACGGAGATGGCGGCATGGATTTCTTCGACGTAAGTTTAGTGGACGGGTATAATTTACCGATGTTGGTGGCTCCGACCGGTGGGACTGGCCGGAATTGTACGTATACTGGGTGTATGGTGGATTTGAACGGCGCGTGTCCGGCGGCATTGAAGGTGGTGGGTGAAGGGGGTGAGGGGGTCGCGTGTAAGAGCGCGTGTGAGGCTTTTGGGGGTGAAGAGTATTGTTGCAGCGGCGCGTATGGTACACCGGATGTTTGTAAGCCGTCGTCTTACTCGCAGGTGTTTAAAAGCGCGTGTCCACGCGCTTATAGCTATGCTTATGATGATAAGACTAGTACGTTTACTTGTAACGGTGCTGATTATGTGGTTACGTTTTGCCCGCCGGTGACTACCAGGTAAAATTACGTAAATGCCCATAGCCGTTTTTTTGGATTGGTGTGTGTTCTGTTAAATAACATGTGAAAAAGCCTGACGTTTTGTACTTGTGTTAAACGTTGGTGTCAAATTGGTCAGACCAACGGTCATTACTTGAAACGAGAATGACATTCCTGCCCTCAGTGCTGAACCGGTTTATAAGTCTTGAAACCGGTTACTAATAATCTGCCAGTTTTTACAAGTTTAAGGTTTTATAGGTCAATTGCTTTAACCAGGTTTCTCTATAACGATAAACTGAGACCTATAAAACCTTAAACTGAGTGTATTTTGATTGTAAACTAAACCAGTCAATTGCTTTTATTAAACCAAGGGCTATTCGACTGTATAAAAAATTAACTTGAAGTTTGCGGGTGGTATCTAAGAGCTTGCAAGCTTTTACGATTTGCCTATGTTCGTTAAGCATTCGATTTTTGGTCTATGACTAAAACGTTCTTAGCTTTTAATCTCACAATTTTTGTTCGTTAAGCATTCGATTTTTGGCCTATGTTCGATGAGAATTCGACTGTATAAAAAATGAACTTTAGAATTCGTCTTAGGATTCTACAAAGGTCACTTTAAAGAAAAAACTATTATGTCAAAATTGATTTTCTGACACCAAATAATTAGGTTACCAACATGGTAATATGTTTTGACTCTAAATTTAAACCATAAAACGAGATATTTTCCAACAGTCATGATAATACAAAAGAGTAAAGTTGTCACGTCTAGATATTTTCGTTTAAACGGTAACTTTCTTTCTAAGGTGACATGTTTACTAACGGATTAAAAATGAATTGTTGCGAGGACAGTAAGAAATCAACTGAAGAAGAGCAAACTCCGTCCAAGTTGAAACCAGAGTTTAAGGACGGTATGGTATATGAAGGCGCGGATGCGATGGAAAACCACGGAGCTCCTCTAAGGCACACCTACATTCATGTGGTCATCGCGGTTGTGGTTACATTTAGGAGATATTTTGGATTGCATTATTGATTTGTACGGAGGATAATAGAAGCCAATTTTTTTATTTTAAGATTTTTTTTTCTTATTTATTTTTGTAGTTAGATATTATATTTAACTAGAATTAAGACCCGCCGCAATGCGGCGGGGATTCTTTAGTTATAACTAAGTCGATTAGGATACGCACATTATGTTGAACCTTTCAAACGGGAAAAAAATAGACGATGTAAAAACGTTCACCCACACACGTACGTTGCGTCGTGTTAACTCACAAAATTTAGAACGAAACGTAAAAACGTTAAACCAAAGACGCACGTTTCGATGTGTTTACTCACAAAATTTAGAACGAAGCATAAAGCGAAAAATTTGCGGAAAATGAAAATTATAAAGGGCCAAAGTTGAAAGTAAAAAAGGTTGTGAGCATAAATTGCAAAAAATAAAAAGTTTTATGTTAAAAGTAAAAAAACAAATAGTTTTGCGTTAAAGGTAATTTATGAAATACATTTGAGTGAAAAGTAAAAAAATCAATTTTTTTTAAAAAAACCCTCAAAGCCAACGGTACAACAACCATATGCATAACCATTTTTTCTTTGAAAAACTCCCAAAGCCAAGATTACAACACATCAGTAAAAAAAAATCAAAGTGGTTAAATCGCAAAAGATGGAAACTTTTGAATTAGAAGTGAAAATTAAATTAATCAAAGGGGTTAAATTGTATAAGATGAAAACTTTTGAATTAGAAGTGAAAAATCAAATTAATGAGAGGGGTTAAATTAACAAAGATTAAAACTATAAAATTAAATTGTCAAGATTAAAACTTTAAGGTTAAAAATGAAACAAAGATTAAAACTTTAAACTTAAATTGTCAAAGTTTAAAACTTTAGGGTCAAAAAGAAAAATTCCATTTTTTTTTGAAAAGCTCACAAAACCAATTGTACAACTCTCATATACATAACTTAGTTGCTTTTTAATAAGGTTATAATTCTTTGTGGTCTACTTCATGCAACATGTAACCATCTCTATTTGGTGGGAAAATTAAATGTGATCTAAGATAATTTATTGAGTTAACTTTTGTTTTGTTTTTCTCT
Organism: Helianthus annuus; assembly: GCF_002127325.2. Classification (NCBI taxonomy): domain Eukaryota; kingdom Viridiplantae; phylum Streptophyta; class Magnoliopsida; order Asterales; family Asteraceae; genus Helianthus; species Helianthus annuus. The sequence continues at coordinate 132,772,151 of NC_035438.2, read as the reverse complement.
CTCTGATTTGGTCATTTGAACGGTTTTGTCCCAATAGTTTAAAAATTACCATTTTCCTCTCTGATCTTTCGAGTTTGTCGTCAGTTTGCTCACAGACTCTAACTCAGTTAAATGTTTATTTAGGTGAAAAGACTTACATGCGCTTCCTTTTATCTATAAAATTAAAAAATACCCTTCTAGCTAATAGATTTTTTTTGATAGAGTTAGACGCAGGGAGCAAAATGATGATAAGTTAGAAAGATCAGAGAGGAAAATGACCATTTTAAAACTATTGGGGCAAAACTGTTAAATGACCAAACCACAAGGAGCAAAACGAAAGTTAACTCTAATTTATTTATTAGGAAAATAACAAAAATAGCGATTCACCAGTCAAACTTTCAACATTAGTCAACTGTAGAGGCCCAACGAGCCGTTTCAAGCACCTATAACGTCTTTAAAAGATCTTTCGAAGTCAACCAAACCTTGAATGCCACGTGTCCCGACCAACCTGTAGAGGCTCTGAGCTGTTTCAGGTGTCATTTTTTCAGTTGAAGATTCTTAGCCGAGACGTTTCTATTGGCTTGTCCCTTGGAGCCACTAAAGTGAATGACTTGTCCCTTGGAGCTGCTAAAGGATCTTAGCTGAGACCTTTCGACCCGACTCAAGCCGGTTCAGTACAATTCTAAGCTGGTTCACCTTTTCTTGAGCCGTTTCAGTAGTTTGACCAAGCCGGTTCACCCTTCTTGAGCAGGTTCTGTAATTTTTTTATATAATTTATTTTGGACCAATTCATCAAATATTTTGCTATAAGCACCCATCTGCCACAAAATTGTGATGATATATGTCTAAACACGAATGCTCACTCAAGTATTTGTTCTTTAAGGATATTTATATATCTATACTATTATAAAAAGGAGAAGTGATGTACAATATTGTAATTTTACCAACGGTATAAATTTTAAAGCATTACTTACAAGGAAAAACAAGCTAAATAAAAAAAAAATTTAAGACGCCATGGGGGCAATTAAGAGATTTCACCGATGGAAACTGATTCATTTATAACCTGTTACTTCAATAGTCACTCTCGCATATTTAGAGAAGAGCAGGGGTTAGAGAGTGAAAGACCAAGGGGAGAGAGAACGGGAAAGAGGGACAGAGAGAGGCAATGGAGAAGGTGAGACGAGGCGATGACGATGACAGTGATCGTCTCACTTGGTCGGAAAGTAAATGGATTATTAAGACAGTCGTTACCTTTACCCCTCCCCCAGCAGGCTACCACCCTTCAACGGCCGGAGAAATCAAGAGCACCTGTATTAAACCCGTTTTCCGTTATACGAAGGGAGAGAGAGCCCACACCCGCTCCGCCAGTCATCCCCCTTTCGATCTTCTCTTTTCTTGTGAGATTATTGTTTCTATATACGTTCAGATTCAAAATTAGGGTTTTTACTTTTGTAAACTATAGGAATTCCTGATGGCTTCGAAACGGATCTTGAAAGAACTCAAGGATCTCTAGAAGGATCCTCCTACCTCTTGCGTTGCAGGTATTGTTTTGATTTTGATTTGTTAGATCCTGATTTTTTTAATTTTAGGGTTTTGTTTTTGATCTGTTATTTTCTAGGGTTATAAGTTGTTTTGTTTGTGAGTTTATGTTTTGTGTTGAAAAGTCAGGGCTATTGAATTTAGGGTTAAGAGGTTTTGCAAATTACAACTTCTTGTAGAAATTTACTAATGTCTTACTGGAACTGTATTTAAGTTCTGAGAATTAGATTAAACTCTACAATAACTTTCTAAGAGGAAGTTTTTGTTTCAACACATTTATTAGTTTTTTGGTTTTAATAAGTTTTAACATTGTAGAGGTTTATTGTCATTATTTGTTATACGCAGTTCTTAGCGGGATTTCTGACGGTTAGCTAGAGGAAAGAAACCTGATGAAATGGAGAAATTGGTTAGTGATAGCTTTTTTATTATATATATATTTTTTATTTTTATGGTTTTTACTTTTTTTGGCTCTTTAATATATGGTGTTAATTTTTTTTGGACCAATTAGGTGACTGATCTATTGAAGGCTCATATGAGACATCCACATGCATCAGAGGTTAACAACAAAGATATCATATTTCATTTTGTTTTGCGTCTCGTGTATTGTCGATCGTAAGCTTTTGAAGTTTTTGCCATTTGTTTATTTATTTATTTTTTGTTTTTTGCTTTGATGTCTTATGCAGATTTGAACTGATTGTGTGATCTGTTATTCTTGTGATATTTTAGAGAAGAATTGAAGAAATGGTTTCTTTCAATGGAAAGTACTCTTTTTAGCTACCGGTTTCGGAGTGTGAATTCTGATGTACATGTATGATTAATTAAGTTTTTTTTATACTTATAAGTTCAAATTCTTTTAGTTTTGCTAATTATTGATGTTTGGAGCTTTGAATTCCAGTTTCTGTGGGGTTTTGTTGCATGAAGTGGTTGATACTGTTCTTGGTTTTTTATACTTGAATCCTATAATTAATTTTTAAATTATTGGTTTTGTTGCAGTTGAATATATGGGACAATAAAAGTGCAGCATGGCCTGTAGCAAACCCAATTTTGTCTTGTGCTTCAGTTACTGGCTCTGGGTTCTCCAGTAATTTTGTTGCTGACCCCTTTTTAATGCTCGGATAATATCTATACCATCCTTTTATATGAATTTTGAATATTAAAACACCTCCTATAAGATTTAAATTTAATTGATATATGAGTGATAATTGGGAGTGTTCAGATGCGTGTCGAATTCAATTATCACGACTTGAGGTTGTCAATACTATGTTTAGAGGGTTAGGATGATAGGATCAATGTGATTTTGGTGTTTTGATTAGGTGGTGCTAAAATAATCAGATTCGGATATTACTGAGATAAATGTGAGACCATTTGTCTATCCATAGTTTTGGTGGTGTTTGGATGTGTGTTTCGGAGTTGATAATCCGATTAATGTGTTTTGGCAATAGGATAAACAGAAATTTTATTGTAGTGATATGAATGTTTAGGGATCATATAGTTTCTTTTTGGATAGTTAACATCATATCACTTGGGACTCCCCCCCCCCCTACAGTTTAAAAATGTTCAATTGCAAGGAAATTAAGACAATCTTTACTGGTTGTTGTGTAAGTAAGTTGCTTTTGAATTCATGCAGGTATGGGGTTTGGTTTCTTGGCTACCTTGGCTGGATTAACCTGGTTGTATTTTGGCATCAAGAAGAGAAAGCTTGTGAAACTTAGACAAAAGATGTTCCAAAGAAATGGTGGTTTGCTACTACAATGACGTAAACCGTTTCGACGTGAACCGTTTCGACTATTATTCAGGTTTGTATATTCCTAATATCTGTAGAAAGTCATTTTGCTTCATGCTTTCGGTTTATATGATCTTGGCCACTTGGGTATGTTTGATACATGCAGGGAACAGCTCCAGATATCCTAGCTAAAACGAAAGACGACCAGTACCGTTTCTGGCCAGCTGAAGGTACATCGGCTACTGCTTAACATATGTGTTTTAAATGGTTTTTGAACTTGGTATTGTAATTGTAAATCTACAACTATCAGATGACTGTGGCATAATGTGTAAATTATTTTGTATTTTCTCGTATCTCAATCAGCACATTGCTTGTTACTAACATTTGGTATTTTGAACTTGAATAAATGCAAAACATAATTGTTATGTTGTGAAAAAAAAAACATTTTTTAACCGACCCGTTCCGACCATAAAAGAGATTAGAGATTTAGAGGTGATAAAAAGGGTGGGTTGGATAAGTCAAGATGGGTTGACCCATCAACCCGTACTTCAAAATTTACCAATAGCTTTTTTTTTGTTGGATCCTCTCTGCAGGTTATCCATTCAGCCCGGGCAAATGCTACCCGAGTGAACCTCCTCTCATTATAGAATCAAATAGGCCTGATGATCAGTGGCCATCACAGGGAGAAGTTGATATACGTCATCTGCAGGTACTTAAATCATACACTCATTTGTCATTTCTTCTTTCTTGTGTAAATATCTTAAATCATACACTTTTTTTGGCTTTAATAATTGAATTTAATGATTTCTATAAAAAGGTTCGGTATGCACCACATATGCCACTTGTGTTGCGAGGTCTTACGTGCACCTTTACTAGAGGAAAGAAAACTGGGATTGTAGGAAGAACTGGTAGTGGCAAGTCAACTCTAATACAAACACTCTTCCGTCTTGTGGAGCCTGCAGCTGGACAGATTCTGATAGATGGGATCAATATATCGACAATTAGACTTCATGATCTTCGTTCAACATTGAGAATAATTCCCCAAGATCCGACCATGTTTGAAGGAACTATCCGAAGTAACTTGGATCCCCTTGAAGAGTACACAAATGATAAGATTTGGGAGGTAATTAAATTACATAATATCAGCTTGAATGCTTCAAATTGTTATGGTGCTATTGCAGGCTCTTGATAAGTGTCAACTTGGAGAAGAAGTGAGGAGTAATGAAGGGAAGCTTAACTCACCAGGTTTGGTTCATAGTCTTAGCATAAACTGTTTTCTTATATTTACCAGATGTGGCAATGCCAACATATTTTCCTTTGAATTTAGTCAATTTGGATTATATTTTATCTTTAACCAATCAAACATGGCAATATAAAAACATTTTTTATTCATAAAATTTAATAATCAGAGAAAAACATAATGACTGGTGAAACCAACCTCATCAACCCGGTATTGATGTGTGTTAGTAAGCCCTAGCCACCTGTTTTGACCCGTTAACAAACCCACCCAAATCATCATCTTTCTACATTTCGTATTTACTATCAGTTTTCACATAAATTGGTATAGTTACGAAGAATGGAGAGAACTGGAGTGTGGGACAAAGACAGCCGGTGTGTCTCGGGCGTATGTTACTTAAAAAGAGCAAAGTCTTGGTACTTGACGAAGCTACTGCATCGCTAGAACTTGCAACTGATGGAATGATTTAGCAAACACTCGCGAAGCACTTTACCGACTCAACTGTGATAATGATCGCGCATCGTATGAGTATCACCTTTGTGCTTGATAGTGACATGGTTTTGGTTCTAGAATAAGGTTTGTTAAGAAACATTGGTGTCCTTTATGTCGTCTATTGAGTTAAATTAAGTCTTGATCTAAGCTAATTTTTTTCTTGTATGCAGGTCTGATTGAAGAATATGATTCTCCAACAAAGTTGCTGGAAGATAAATTATCTTCATTTGCAAAGCTTGTTGCCGAGTATAGTATGCGATCCAGTTCCAGTTACGAAAACTTAGCAGCAACATAATGTGTTTGTATCAAAGACCATCTAATCTTGATTGCTCAAATGGAAATGTTGATACCGGAAGCTAATGGGCGTTTATAGATGCTATAAGAACCTTGTTATATTTCCATCAGTTTCTGAATTTTTGATGATTGTAAGCAACTAGATGGGTTGAAAGTATGAAATGGCCACCTCTAAGAAGAAACAGTTCTTATCAGTTATTTAAATTTCTTTTTGGAGTGGCAAATGAGCAGACGGGTATCCGACTAACTAACGGGTTAGAATGGATACCAGTTGGTTTGGCCTACGTTTTGTCTATCTTGATGTAAATTGTCGCTACCGCAGCAACGCGCGGGTTCCCCACTAGTATTTCAAATATAAGTTTTTCTGAAAAAGAAATATCCGTACATCCTCTTATTATTACAAAATGACGTTTTCTTAGCTTTATATTTGAAATTTGAAGAGGGCGCATAAATTGAAATATGAAACTGGCAGAGTTCCAATCCAGGTTGTATTTTAGGTGTTTTAACTTTTATATATTCATGTGCTTTAAACACTTGTACATAACGCTTGAATGATTATACCTTTTTAAAAGTGCTAAATGACCAAGGGGGTGTTTGTTTTTTGTAAAAAGCTCTTAAGAACCTCTTATGTCTGCTCCACGCAGACCACGCGCAGACGTTTGAGTCTGTAGTGTGTTTGTTTTCTCGAAGACCTTTCATTAAAAAAGGTCTGCGAGATCTCTTCTTGGGCAGATGTGGACTCCCCTCTTCAAGCTTCTTCTCCTATCCTCTGCCATTTCATAACACAAATCCTCAACCCTAACATCTTCTTCTTCTCCACCTCTTCCTCCTCTCAGCCGCCACCACCACATCTCCACCACCACCACGTCCCCGCCATCACCTCCCAACCATCTTCTTCAAGGTGCTGCCTTTTTCCCCTAATTTTGTTACCCACAACAACTTCTCCAACTCGAATCTTGTCATCCTTCTTCCCAAATATCGGTTACATGAGTCTAAACAAGCTACCGCAGCTCAATCAGTTGTGGGTTTTTAGTATCCGATTAAAGATCACCGGTGCACACTAGGTGTTTGTGAAATGTCCCCTGTGAAGTCGCCTGGAGAGTTTGGTGATCTGGGTGTTGGGAAACAAGATAAGGTGAGTCTCTTTAAGGTTTCTAAACTTATTTTTTGTTTTTATAGTTGGGTATTTATTACCAATTTTAGATTTTTAATAGGTTGTTTGAAAGCCTCAAATTTGTTGATGAAATTAGGGTTTATCTTTAGTAGTTTTTGTTGGTTAAATTGAGGAATCCTAAATCTTGTTGATAAAATTTGGGTATGTATTATCAATTTAATATCTATAATAGCCTTCTAGAAATCCTTGAATCTTGTTGTTCAAATTGAGGAGTTTAGTTGGTCATATGTGAATGATTTGAGCTGAAATCTTGAAGATGAAAAAACAAACAGTCTTCTTCTTGTAGACTGCAGAGATTTGGTCCATCTTTTTTCGTACAGACGTTTGCAGATGTGGTCCGCAGACTGCAGACCTTTTGCATCTAAAAAACAAACACCACCGCCCCTCCTATATGCAAATTATATATTATATATAGTACAGATATATTCTTGAGTTCATTAAAAGAAATAGTTGAACAAATTTATGAATTAGTCTTTTAGTGAATTTAGGTGTTGGTAATTTAGAGTTTAGCATAATGACTTGTGTGTTTGGTTGTGCTTTATGTCTTGTCTTGTTATTTATTCTTTGTATACTCAAATAAAGTCTTACCAAATGGATTAATTTTACACCATCAATCATGTCAAACTTTTTTGTAATAATTAACCCAAATATCACCGGTTTAAATCTTTAAAATTTTATGTATTATCTTATTCTTGAATAATGGAAATCATACTCTTCCCATTTCACAGTTTTGGTCCCCTAAAGATTATGTTTATATCTTATTTCTTATATATTAATTGAAAATTTTGGTTTGTGAGGAACTTTTACTATTTAATTTTTAGTGTCTTAATTGGTGGATGACTATTTCTAAGTTAATGGGTGGGTGTTTTATATATATATATATATACATATATATATATATAGAGGCCGGTTATCATACAAATACTCTAATCGTACATTATGTACGCGTCGTCCACAACCGTCGGATCATCTTCCTTAAACATCGCGTTTTTCTATTAAATTTATCAACATAGGATTCATAAAAAAGAAACCGCCAAGGTTAAAAACGTCAAATTTAAGATCAAAACACCTGATAAACGGCAAACAAAACCTCAAAAATCATAACGAACGATCCTAAATCAAAACCAATAACGAAATTATAACAATTAACCAAAAATCGATCGATTCTTATTCACCAAATCGATCGATTCCTATTCACCAAATGCTTCTGAGAAAATGAACTTCTGATGAATTTAGAAATTCTGTATGCACTGACTATCGAAGAAGATGATGCAGTTTGTCAAATCATGTGCGAAACGTCGACAATGCAAATGCGAATTCGGTATAAAAGGAATTCTTTGACATTTCATATAGTTTGCGAATTCATGGGATGCACATGTGATTTTAAAACTTTACAAAATCTCTTCATATAGTGTGCGATTTCAGATAAATTAGACATGCGATATCATAAAAAAGGATATTTAAATGTTTGTTTCTTACAGTTTGCGAATTACTTTCGAATCAAGTGCGATTTCGAATAAGGAAGAGTGCAAAAAAAAAAACCTTAAAAAAATACTTTGTAATAAAAATGCAAAAAAAAAAAAAAAAAAAAAAAACTACCAATCTTAAAAACTAAAAATGATATTATTTTATATAAAAAACTTAATTTATTAACGATGTGACTATAATTTGACATGTAATGATGAATTTTACAATAAATACTACTGAACTTACCACCCTACCTATATAATAAATTTACTATATTAATATAAAAAAACTAGATAACTACCTTCCATATTAAGACATAAAAGACCAAATAAAACACACACAAAAACACAGACAAAACAAAAATGGCATCTGAAGATATAGAAAAAATAAAAAACATTGCAATCAAAGAGCTATTGTCAACTCGCACGTTGACATAAATAACCACTGATGTCACCTCTTCTCATCTGGTTCTTGATGTGCAGGGCAAAATCCTTGAACAAATCAAGAACAATCAAGCAGTATGGGAACAACTACTTTAAGAACCACCATCAAGCTTCAGAGACAAAGCTTTGGATCACATAACAGAGCAATCTCGAGTTGATGACTTAGCCTTCTCTTTCCTGACAGATGCTCTAAACACTGTGAAGGAGAAGATGGAGTTCAGCTCTACTGAACATGACAAAATCTTTGCTTCAACTAAATTTCTGTTAAATCGTTTTATGGTTGTAGCTGTGTTTGACAATAACCACTATTTTGTATTTTTGGATATATGTTTTAAACAAATCTTATGCTTTAATATAATTTAAAATCGCATGAATGAATTAGGGATCTTTGCCACAATAACATAAAAAAAACAAAGATAACTCAAAATCGCATGTATTAAAAGAGAAATCGCATTTGAAAAATCATATAAACTAAATATAAACTGATGCATGTAAAATCGCATGTTTATAATACTAAATTCGCATGTGAAAAAGGATATACATAAACGAATATAAAATCGCATGTGTTTCGTATAAAATCGCATTTACATTTAAAAAAACATTACTCATCCTCGTCATCTTCATCTCCAGACACCTCTTCCCACTGATCTTCTTCTTCAGATCCATCATCACTAATGTAATCTTCAAAATCATCTTCCTCTTCGTCGTCTTCACCCTCATTGTCTTTGTCTCTCAAACCATCTTCAATCTGGACACCCTTCATCTTCTTTTTTTGCTGTTTACCTTGTTGTTTGGCTTTCAGCTCCTCACAGGTCCGAATGTCATGACCTTTTACATTGCATACACTACATGTCCTTGACCTTTTCCCTTTGCGGCTGATCATTTGTTCCTTCTTAGATTTAATCCTTCTATGCGAGCCGCGACCTTTGTTTCTTATACCAGCCGGCACACGAACTGTCACACCCCAACCAATGGCGGAAACATCGGGATGAGACGAAGTGTGAAGATTGCTCGAGACATCATAACGCTAATAATTGTGACAAGTATTTAAATAATCATTTCATTTCATTTCTAAATAATCAAGTATAAGGTTTTGAAACAAAGTACAACAACATGAATAATAAAATGATACAATACAAATACAATTCTTTCTAAGTGTGTATCTAAGCATCCTACTAGATTCCATGCATCGTCAACATCCACCTGTAACATGTTAAAATAAAGTTCAATGCAAAAGCAAAGGCGAGTATACAAGTTTGATACGTACATAGCAAAAGATAAGTTTTGAACAATTCCTCATAGCAAGCATGTGATTCAAGATAAGCCTTTAAATATGGTATGTGTCTAACATATCAAACCAAGGAAACGCAATATGCTCATGACATAACCGAGATAAAGGGGCTGGTCGTTAATCCTATAGCGCTACATATGTCACGGTTTGGCTCGTACGAAGTTAATGATAAATTCAACACATAAGATAAATCCAAGTTTAAAGCATCAAGCCATCACGTATACAAGCATGTTATAGGAATGTTCATGTGTTTAAGCAAAATGTTCACGTGTAAGTTGATAGATAAACATGTTACACCCCAAAAGTGGTAAACGTAAAACGGGGGAAATACGAGTATACTCACAAAGTTTGCATATGTTTTCCGACTATCCAATGTGACAAAGTTGACGAGGTTGGAAGGTTGAATGCGTAAAGGTTTAAGTTCAAGCATGTTTAGAGTCGAGATTCGGAATGAAAGTGACATGAAAATATTATATCAAAATATTCATCTTCACACATAACACTTGTATGACACTTGGTAACCACAAGGGTTATAATGATTTCATGAGTTGAACACCCATAAGAATCATAACAAGGTTTAGGTCCTTAGATGATAACCTACTACTTTGACAAATGAATATGATTTCAACATCAATGATTCGAGTGTACATAGATAGTATTTAGGTTGTATAATATACACATATTATTAAGTCCAAATGTTCAAGTATTCAAGTAAGAGGTAGAAGATTACATCTTCATTTAGGTACCTCAAGTTGAGTCATGGGTGTCATGGATGGGGTAGGAAGACAAGGCTTCCATTTAGGTACCCCTTTGATGTTCACCACTACACTTGATGTAAAAACAACCAAGGAGGGTCATGAACTAAGGTCTTTACATGTATGTAAAGTAAACTAACTAATAGAAATCATCAAATCATGTGAGGATTGTATGTTTGGACAACCCAAGTTGTTCCATAATCACTCATGTATCAAAGACTATGTTTGACATGATTTGTGGGTTGAAACCCTAGACAAAACACCAAGTTTATGAGGTTTAATCCTCTGATTTTAAATGTCTCAACCTTTTTTTTAAGCTTAACCAACCATGGGATAAGTTGTAAGCATTAGGACATAGGTATGAGATGTGTTGAACACATGTTACATAGGTATAAACAAGTTTTTGATGAACATAAAAACAAACAGAAAGTTTATGGATGATTTCGGGGCATTTCCAGGTCTGATTTCTCCAAGGAGAAGTCTAGGAATCGAACCCCATGATTATCCAAGTAAGTAGGAAAAAGAATCAAGTGATTTCGTTAAGAAATGAGTGAGTTATGCTCATTTTCGTGAAGGGGTGTCAATCTGCTCGAACCTTTGCTTTCAGCTACGGTTTGGAGGATGTTTTGAGAGTTTTTAGTGTTGCAAAAGTGGTAGAGAGGCTGGTTATAAGTGGTATTTATAGGGGGAAGGATTAGGGTTTCAATGGGTTGGGCTTTGGAAGTGTTTAGAAGGGGTTACACCTTGAAACTAGCCCACAAAACCCAACTATATGGGGCTGAATTTTGCTGAATTGGGGCTGCCATATTTCTTTATTTTTTTTATTTCTTTAAAACATTATAATGAGTAATTTTGTTAGTTAAGTTGTGTAATAATATGCAACAATGTTTCCCCTAACTTGTAACAAGGTGAAATATGAAATAAAACATGATTTAACTAGGTAAAAAGTGTAATGTACAAGTATGTAACATGTTTGTAAGTGACAAGTATATGTCGCATATTAGATGATTAACCGTTGTATAAATAAGCATATTATTAGGGGTTTTTAGGTATCAACAATTTAAGGACAAGTATGGACATGCATCGTGAATAAGTATCGTATAAGTATGAATTACAAATAAGGATTTGATGTACAATGAATTCGAACGTATGAACATGTATGAATATGTAGATGGTGAATTTAAAGAAATACGAATTTTATTTATGATCCAAGTCTCGGATTTTACAACGAGAAGACGACTATAATAATACAAGATTTCCAAAAATAGCATTACAAGGCGAGCTTTCTAATTATGGAAAGTATGAAAAAGCAGGGAGTTACAGTCTCCCCTCCTTTAGGAAATTTCGTCCCGAAATTTATTCAAGAGGTAGATTTAAAGAGTTTTGGTAACAGTTCGAGACTTGAGATTTTGAAACGTTTTGAAAAGTACGAGATTTTGGGAAGATAAAGATAAGTTTGTAAAATGATTTGTCGAGCCGAAATGGGTTTGAGGCATAAGCAGGGGTGAACAGGTATAGGTAAAACGATTTGAAATGGCTAAAAATTAGAAAGTTCTAAGGGTAATAAGATAAGTTAGGATTTGAATGCTTAAACGAGCTTGATTGTGAACGAGGTTCGTATGAAAGGAAGGAAATAGGAGCATGGGGCGAACAATTGACACTAAATGAACGCAAGTATACGAATGATATGGGCATTAGATAGATGAAAGTAGCATGTTAAGGATGAAGTCTCGTCATGGATAATCGGGCATAATGTGTTTGTGAGTTGCTTAAAGCTTGTATTAGGTCCAAGAGGTCTGTAAAACACTGAATTTCCCATGGCACGTTTTACGAAATTTTGGTAACATGATGAAAACACTTATGTATAGGAAGTACCAGCGGCGTATCCACCATGTATTGACCACATTACGTCCGTTTCGTGTTCGGTGTCATGGTACGTTCCGTGTCTTACCATACACAGTAGTACACTCTATGGTTTTTCATGAGCCAATTACTATAATCCCGTGTGCACCAGCGATTATCTTGATCGTCGCATGATCCGCATAGCTTGTACTAGTTGTGTATGAATCGGGGTATACATAAAAAGTTTAGAATGTGTACGTACAAGAATATGGTATATAAGCAAGTCCATGTTTAAGTATGTGTGGGACCCACGCAAGCGAATCCCTCAGGTTACGCTCGCGTATAGGTACGAATGTATGAATCATGAGTATAAGCAAAATTATGAGCATAAGTATAAGTTTAAGTATGAATATACACGTAAGAATGGGTATCAAACGTACGCGTAGTATGAGTATACGTGTAAGCATGAAACGTATAAATATAATTAAAATCATAAAACGCATGAGTACAAGTATGAATACGATTACAAGTATAAGCATAAAATGTGTTGTTATGAATATGAGTGAGAGGGTGAGTACAAATACTATTGATTACGTATATAGTATTAATTGAAACATAACAAAGTTACGTATGTAAGAGTGCTCAAAAGGTTGAGTATGTAGATACGAACGATATAAGTGAAATTGTTGCGATGAAGCGACAAAACGTGTATGATGACATGCATGTATAGTTGTTTAAACGAAACGTTGAGTTTATTGAATCAAATTTAGATTGGGCTTGGTTTAAAAAGGTAGAATATAGTTTGCATATGTAAGAGGATATAAAGTACTTATTGGTCATGCATATCGTATTTTGTAATGAATGGAAATGCTACCTTTGTTTTAAAAGAGTTTACGAAATCCGAAGATGGTCGGTCCCCATGGAGTCTTCTTGCCCACGTGTTTTGAAAAATAGGTGTAGGAAAAGGTAAGTTCGTTTCATCAAAACAAGAAATTTTAGAGTTTTTGTGAATACGTTGATCCTTGGAAAAGGGATTTATCAAAGGTCTTAGTGTTCATTTTAAAGGGTTTTGACAAATGGTTCGTTGATGTTGGAAATATTCTTTGGTAAAACGATCTCATAATATCTATAAGATCCTATAGGTAATTGAGAAAGGTTGGTTTGGTTTCAATTAAGAATGGAAGTCTCTAGTATGACGATATAATGTGAGCAAGTTTTAGTGATTAAGTCGAATACGAAGTTCATGGGCAAGAGTTTCATTGGGCCGATTAAATTGATAGGTAGCATTTCGTAAGGTTTTGAAGTTTGCGTAATAAAATGTTTTAAGACATGATTAAGAATCTCGTGTATATGAGTTGAGTACGTTTTGACAAATCAATGTATTTTGAAATCGGTATGAGTGGGTATTTTGAATAATGATAAACAATTTGGGTATAAAATATGATCGAGTTTGCATAATAAGATATTTTGAAGAGACGTTTTGGTAACGATCACCTAGGTAAGGGAATCACCCCTAACTCGTTGGTGAGGTCGTTTTTAAGAAAAGGGGAGTGGAGTTAATCGTCAAGGTAAGGAAATCACTCCAATCTCGATGATACCTCTCCACTAGTTGTTACAAGGAATATGAATTTAAATTATATGAAAATCATGCATATATAAATGTATCGAAAAGGTTCGATATGTTGTGCGTGTGAAAAGAGAAATCAAGGTAAACTCGAGGTTGAAAGATTGCATCGTATAAAATGAACAATAGAAACACATGTTTGACCAAAGTTTGGAGTGTTCCAAACGGAACTTTGACTAACCAAAGTGGTCGAAAAGTCTTTTGAATTTGAGGAGCATGCTTTGGCCTAATAGGTAAAATACTCTCGCCGACAAGTCGGTTAACGGTATTTACCCTTCGGTTACTACATGTCCCAAATCAATCGAAATTTCGAGACTTGGCGGGATAAAAGAAATATCAAGGAGTGGAACTAGTCGACAAGGTGCGGGTTTCACCCCTAACTTGGCGATTTCGTATCCTAAGTGTGGTTGGTACTCGTCGGGTCAAAATTTAATTTCAACACTTTGACGAGGGTCCACTAGAATTTGAAATTTGAACTTCTCCATCAAGGTGAGGATTTCACTCCTGACTTGATGGTGAATTTCGGGTAAAAAAGAAAAGGAAAGTGGATGAATTGAGGGTTGTTCACCAAATTATGGGTTTCACGCCTATTTTGGTGAACTCGTCTCGTTTGTGAAATATGTGTGTTGTCGGATTTAGAATAATCGAGTAGAACGCGTGAGGAAAAGTGTATATTAAAGATTAAACAAACAAGTATAACATGTCAAGAATATCACAATAAAAGTGAAATGATGAACCGAATATTAACGCATAAAAAGTATGTCAAGAACACACATAAAGGATAAAATGATGAAACAAGTATTAACACATAATAAAAACAAGTATAGCATGTTAAATGTTAACACATAAGTGACACACATGCTTACAATATCAAAAGAGAATAAATAAAGGCAAATAAGATAGCATGCTAGTAATTTCAAGTAAAACATACGAATAAAGCTCTAGAACTATAGACTAGGTTAAAGCATTCCTACTTTTCCTAATTCCCTATAGTTATGGCTCTGATACCAATCTGTCACACCCCAACCAATGGCGGAAACCCGGGATGAGACGAAGTGTGAAGATTGCTCGAGACATCATAACGCTAATAATTGTGACAAGTATTTAAATAATCATTTCATTTCATTTCTAAAGAATCAAGTACAAGGTTTTGAAACAAAGTACAACAACATGAATAATAAAATGATACAATACAAATACAATTCTTTCTAAGTGTGTATCTAAGCATCCTACTAGATTCCATGCATCGTCAACATCCACCTGTAACATGTTAAAATAAAGTTCAATGCAAAAGCAAAGGCGAGTATACAAGTTTGATACGTACATAGCAAAAGATAAGTTTTGAACAATTCCTCATAGCAAGCATGTGATTCAAGATAAGCCTTTAAATATGGTATGTGTCTAACATATCAAACCAAGGAAACGCAATATGCTCATGACATAACCGAGATAAAGGGGCGGGTCGTTAATCCTATAGCGCTACATATGTCACGGTTTGGCTCGTACGAAGTTAATGATAAATTCAACACATAAGATAAATCCAAGTTTAAAGCATCAAGCCATCACGTATACAAGCATGTTATAGGAATGTTCATGTGTTTAAGCAAAATGTTCACGTGTAAGTTGATAGATAAACATGTTACACCCCAAAAGTGGTAAAAGTAAAACGGGGGAAATACGAGTATACTCACAAAGTTTGCATATGTTTTCCGACTATCCAATGTGACAAAGTTGACGAGGTTGGAAGGTTGAATGCGTAAAGGTTTAAGTTCAAGCATGTTTAGAGTCGAGATTCGGAATGAAAGTGACATGAAAATATTATATCAAAATATTCATCTTCACACATAACACTTGTATGACACTTGGTAACCACAAAGGTTAAAATGATTTCATGAGTTGAACACCCATAAGAATCATAACAAGGTTTAGGTCCTTAGATGATAACCTACTACTTTGACAAATGAATATGATTTCAACATCAATGATTCGAGTGTACATAGATAGTATTTAGGTTGTATAATATACACATATTATTAAGTCCAAATGTTCAAGTATTCAAGTAAGAGGTAGAAGATTACATCTTCATTTAGGTACCTCAAGTTGAGTCATGGGTGTCATGGATGGGGTAGGAAGACAAGGCTTCCATTTAGGTACCCCTTTGATGTTCACCACTACACTTGATGTAAAAACAACCAAGGAGGGTCATGAACTAAGGTCTTTACATGTATGTAAAGTAAACTAACTAATAGAAATCATCAAATCATGTGAGGATTGTATGTTTGGACAACCCAAGTTGTTCCATAATCACTCATGTATCAAAGACTATGTTTGACATGATTTGTGGGTTGAAACCCTAGACAAAACACCAAGTTTATGAGGTTTAATCCTCTGATTTTAAATGTCTCAACCTTTTTTTTAAGCTTAACCAACCATGGGATAAGTTGTAAGCATTAGGACATAGGTATGAGATGTGTTGAACACATGTTACATAGGTATAAACAAGTTTTTGATGAACATAAAAACAAACAGAAAGTTTATGGATGATTTCGGGGCATTTCCAGGTCTGATTTCTCCAAGGAGAAGTCTAGGAATCGAACCCCATGATTATCCAAGTAAGTAGGAAAAAGAATCAAGTGATTTCGTTAAGAAATGAGTGAGTTATGCTCATTTTCGTGAAGGGGTGTCAATCTGCTCGAACCTTTGCTTTCAGCTACGGTTTGGAGGATGTTTTGAGAGTTTTTAGTGTTGCAAAAGTGGTAGAGAGGCTGGTTATAAGTGGTATTTATAGGGGGAAGGATTAGGGTTTCAATGGGTTGGGCTTTGGAAGTGTTTAGAAGGGGTTACACCTTGAAACTAGCCCACAAAACCCAACTATATGGGGCTGAATTTTGCTGAATTGGGGCTGCCATATTTCTTTATTTTTTTTTTATTTCTTTAAAACATTATAATGAGTAATTTTGTTAGTTAAGTTGTGTAATAATATGCAACAATGTTTCCCCTAACTTGTAACAAGGTGAAATATGAAATAAAACATGATTTAACTAGGTAAAAAGTGTAATGTACAAGTATGTAACATGTTTGTAAGTGACAAGTATATGTCGCATATTAGATGATTAACCGTTGTATAAATAAGCATATTATTAGGGGTTTTTAGGTATCAACAATTTAAGGACAAGCATGGACATGCATCGTGAATAAGTATCGTATAAGTATGAATTACAAATAAGGATTCGATGTACAATGAATTCGAACGTATGAACATGTATGAAT
The DNA here is from genome assembly GCF_002127325.2 of Helianthus annuus. NCBI lineage: Eukaryota > Viridiplantae > Streptophyta > Magnoliopsida > Asterales > Asteraceae > Helianthus > Helianthus annuus. The sequence continues at coordinate 132,755,021 of NC_035438.2, read as the reverse complement.
ATGTAGATGGTGAATTTAAAGAAATACGAATTTTATTTATGATCCAAGTCTCGGATTTTACAACGAGAAGACGACTATAATAATACAAGATTTCCAAAAATAGCATTACAAGGCGAGCTTTCTAATTATGGAAAGTATGAAAAAGCAGGGCGTTACACGAACAGTAGGGGGCATTAGTTACTGGTTGTTGATAACCAATCAACTTTGAAAATCGGTCAAATTTTGAATCAAGTTGCTTGGTTATGCGACTCTGATCAACTCTCTCTTTAAGCTGCATCATTTGATCCCTCACTAAAACAAGTTGATCAAGGTCGGAAATCAAATTACTAACCAAATACTCCCCTGTATGAATGATTTCACGAGCAATCCGTTTAGCCTTGTGTTGCACATCCTTTCCACCAATATTTAGATTATACTTCACATTTAACTCATTGGGCACCACATCCTTCGTCCATCTCTTCGTAACATATTTGTTTGGAATTTCTTTAACACCAAACATCTTGAAAAGAAAATAGATGTGTTTACATAGCAGCCCATACTGCTTAAAACGCAAACAGCTACACTGTGCAGTTACATCATTTTCAAGATTCTTGAACCACACCTAGCAAAATAACCAAAAACAAAAATAATAATAAGATTTAAAATCGCATGTATAAACATAACAATTTCGCATGTTTAAATAGTCATGTAAGTGAGTAAAATTAATATCGCATGTGGAACATAACAATTTCGCATTTCTAAACAATGATGTAAAATAAATAAACTAAAATCGCATATGTAATGTAACAAATTCGCATATCTAAAAAAACATGAAAAATCCCTCCAATAAACCATCTCCATGTGCTTTAAAGTCCTTCAACAATATTCTGATACGTGGACCTTCAACTTTGGTGTCCATCGGCAAACATTCGGAAATTGTTCCATGTATCTCTAATTGCTGATCAAAAAATATAGACCTGGTGTAGATCTTAGCAGCATCTTTTTCCAATGTAGTTTGACTCCAATCAGCTGGCTCAGTATATCTTGAAATATGATCATTTTTTCTATGATTGAACCTTTGAACATCCATTGCCCCATCAAAATGATTCATAAACTCTACGCGTGTGAGTTGTGAATTAGCAACCTGACAAAAAAAAATGGTTCTCACTCTCTGATCTTGAAGTTGTTCTCATAAGACCTGACATTGGCTCATGCCGATAAAAAGCCGGAATCCACATGGATCTCATCCCAAACATATCATCAATCCATCACCAACTTCCACTGTCTCTCGAATTCTTCGGCCTCAATCGAATCAGTCCAAACAACGTCGCACATCCTCCTTTTAAACTCATCATTATTGCACAACTCGTGCCCAACCTTTAACAATAAATACATTTTATATCAGTCTATTACAAAAAGCTATAATAATAAAATATAACACCAACAAAAACACAAAAAATGTTGCATGCTCTACCTTATCTGCCACTTTTTTCATTATGTGCCACATACACAATCTGTGTCTGCTAATAGGGAAAACCTCCTCAATAGCCTGTTTCATAGCAGGGTCTTGATCTGTCGCTACAACATTAGGCTGCCGACCAAATGACTTTAAAAATGAATTTAGAAGCCATTTATATGATTCAATACTCTCTGATGCCAACAACCCAGCTGAGAGTGTTACATTCCGACAGTGGTTGTCAATGCCTGTGAACGGAACAAACACCATCTTGTACCTGAGCAACAAATGCGAAATCACGTTTATAATATGCGAATTAATAAAAATCAAATGCGAAATCAGGGGAAAAAGCATGCGATATATTCAACACCACTCTGTTGTCTACACATGCGATATTGAACACTCATTAGCAGACAAAACATGCGAAAATCAGTAACAAAACATGTTTGTCTTTGAAACAGTTACCTGTTTGTCTTGAAGGTTGCATCGAACGATATCACATCGCCAAATTCCATATAGTTAAGCTTGCATAAACCATCAGCCCAGAACAACCCAGTTAACCGTTTGCCATCATCAACAGAGTATTCAAACGAATAATCAGCTAAATATTTTTTTTGTCAATCATCCTATTTATAACCATGTCAGCGTCATACTCTCCTATATAGCTGTTTATTCGCTTCCTAAAATTTTTGCAATCATCAACCGTGGCACCAACGTTCTCAAAACCACCATAACGTTTCCTCATTATATGGAAAACTTTGACAAGACCAAGGTTTAAAGTGCCAAGTTCCCATACCATCTCCTCCTGGACATCTGACAATTGTCTGTAAGCTGGGAGCATGTGAATGTCATTTTGACATACAAACTTATGATTATGGCCATCAAAAAATTTCTTTACTGTATATAATCTACCATCCACAGTGCAAATCATAAGTTGAGCTTTGCATCCGGTCCTAATAGTCCCCCTGTTCCTTGTTTTGAATTGCTTTTTTGACTTCGAATGATCATCAATACACAGAGGCTTATGTCCCTCTTTAGAACAAACAAAATACTTAGTTTTGATTATACCACCACTGTATACTTCACCACCTTTCCGAATAGAAAACCCAGCTAACTTAGCATATGATTGATAAAACGCATATGCTTGTTCAATAGAGATAAATTGCATTCCAACAACAGGTGTAGCTGATGCCTGAACCTCCGGAGTGTAAACCCTTTCATCTACATGACTCAAAAATAAAAAAACATAAAACGTCATATAAAACACATGCGAATTATCTGATCAAAACATGCAAAATGATGATATTGATTAATCTGAATTACATATGCGATTTATTACATAATCAAATGCGAAATTACAAAAAAACAAAACCAAATGCGAATTGTAAAGAGTAATAACATGCGAAGTTATACATGTTGCTTCTCAAAAAATACAAAAGTGTAATCAAACATTCAAACTACAAAAAACAATTATACGAACAATTTAGATATCTGAATTAACATAATTACCAATAGAAATCTCGTTTGCAGCACTTGAACTTGAAACTGGAATTGGAATTGGATTTGCAGGTCGCGGATTTAAAACATCCTCAATCGAAACTCTCTGATAAGCAGATAATTGAGCATGATCACCAATCGGTCGATTTTCTTCAAAATCATCTTCTGTTCGTCCAGTGCTACTCTGTGGATCCATCGAAAATAGACAAATTGAATGAAACCCTATCACGTACGAACGAAAACTGCAAATTGTGAATTATGGAAAATTTGAAACTGATTTGAATAATAATTACCGGGATATCAGTGTAACGAACTTCTCGCTGAATGAATGAAGAGACGAATTTGCCCTCTGATGATTAGGTTAATTGTCTGATTTAACCTTCTTAAACCGAACTGAATCAGGACACGTGTACGCCTCACAATATAACGTACATAATGTAGGATAACCATATTTGTACCATACTCTTTACCTATATATATATATATATATATATATATATATATATATATATATATATATATATATATATATATATATATATGTAAGTTTTATAGCTATGTATATAAGCCTCTGTGTCTTAATTGATGGATGAATATTTCTAAGCTAATGGGTGGATGTTTATACATATGTAAGTCTTCTAGCTATGTGTACAAGCCTATGTTGCATATAAATATTTATATTTTTTCCTTTGACTATTATTAAAAGTAAAGTTCTTCCCTTAGAGTATTAGTAATTCTATTAAGAAAACAAATCGGTTGAGTTGGAATTAGGATTCTAGACCTAACAAATTATGCTCTTAATCCAGTTTTGTATGTATACATGTAAAAAAGGGGATAATTGTGGTGGTGGAGATTGGGAACAAACCAAAAGAGGAGGAAGAAGAGGCTTAATGTTTTTTAGATTATTTAATTTTGTTATTTTAATTAAGAAAAATTAATATGACTATTTTACCCCTGAGGAAAAAGATAAAATTGCAAGATTTTATAAGACAAATATTACTTGATTTCACTTTTGGACCAAAATGACAATAAAACTGAAACCATAAGGACCCAGATGCAAAAAGTTTGAGTTTTGAACTAAAGTGGTAAAAGTAACCAAACCTCAGGGACCAAATGACAGTTTACTCACTTTTAATTTTAATAAACCCTATACTTTATAAATTTATTCAACTATTTTGATTATAATAATTACTATTATTATTATTATTTATTTATTTATTTATTATTATTATTATTATTATTATTATTATTATTATTATTATTATTATTATTATTATTATTATTATTATTATTATTATATAATTTCAAATCCAGTTGATTTGCAAGTCAACAATACGTAACACGTGTGTTGTTTTACGTATTTATAATTATTATTTACAAAGTTATTTTTGTTTAAAAGAAAGTTAGTATTCGCCGAACATGTTTTCAATCAAGTATTAATTTGTTTATTAATAAAAACGATAACAAAACGTAACGTCGATAAAAAGTTGGTTTGTAAATTTCATTCCAGTTCACTTAGGGGCTGTTTGGTAGCCTCTTAATGACCATTCAGATGCTAACTCTTAATGGTTTAAAACCTCTGAATGAATAAGAGGTAACCTCAAGTCTGAATGGTTAAGAGGTAACCTCTGAATGGTAAATCATCACATGTCACATTCTTCTACCTTCTCATTGGTAAAATTCTTAATAGTTCCATTAAGAGGTAGCCTCTTAATGACCATTCAAAGGCTACCAAACAGCCCCTTATTTTCTAGATTTCAGGTGAGTTTAGCGACAAACCCAAACCCATATTATTTTCTTGGTGTATCTTTTGGAAAATTTTGGTGAATCAATTTTGCTAGTCTTGCAGGAGGGAGACAGGGACGACTCTTTTTTTTTTTAGGACTCTCAGTGAATTATAAAAATATTGCCGTTTTCAAATAAATTTGAGAGTTAGATGTAATTTTAGTCCATATGGTTTGGGTTACTTTCCCAGTTTAGTTCAAAGGTTTTATTTTCGCCTGTGGGTCCAAAAGGTTTCACCGTTGCCATTTTAGTCTACTGGGTTAACTTCATCCATTTTTTCTGTTAACGAGAAGAGTAATTCGGTCATTTTATATGGCCGAATAGCCCCCCTTCTAGTTAACAGAATTACATATAAAATGATCGAATTGCCCTTTTCGTTAACAGAAAAAATAGATGAAGTTAACACAATGGACAAAAATGGCAACGGTGAAACTTTTGGATCCACAGACGAAAAATTAAACTTTTGGACTTAACTGGCTTAATGACCCAAAGCACAAGGACTGAAATAACATTTAACTCTAAATTTGAATATAAACGTACACAAGGCATGATTCTAGGTGGAAACATTCTTGTAAGTAAGTGTAGCAGTTATAGGAGAAGCGGCGAGAACAAACCAAGTGGCTAGAAGCAGGGGCAGATCTAAGGGTGTTTTGGAGGTTCTCGGGAACCTCATTGGTTTGAAAAAAATGGAAAAAAAGTGAAAACCTTATATGATTTGGAAAAAAATTAGTGAAAATCTACCAAAAGGAACCCGATAAAAAAATTAATGATGTAATGTAATCTTTTTTCTAACGGCAAATGTTACTTATCAAACCAATAATTCTTAAATATTTCCCTCACCCAGGTTTAAGGTTTAAACAATGTTTTAAAATCCGGTTTGTTAGACTGGACTAATGTTCATTTATCATTTTGTATTCTTTCATTCTTGATGTGTGTAAAGTGTAAATTTGATATCTTTATATTTGAGGCATCCCAATCTTTTGGGTATGCAAACCATTTTACATCTTCACATGGTATCGAGCCTGTTTCTTTCCCCTTCTCTCTAATTGTTCTTTTCTCCTTCCCACCTTCTGCCTTCCCACTTCTCTCTGTTTAGATTCTGTCCATGGCTTCCCCCTCCACTGATGGAACCCTACCTCTGCACACACTTCTACACATGATTAACATCAAACTCGCCCCTGGTAATTACCTACTGTGGTGCAGCACCATGCTGCCTCTTCTGTCAATCCAGCATCTCACATCCCACATTGATGGTTCGTCTTCAATCCCTGAACCAGAAGTATCTGATGGCAACAAAACTGCCCCAAATCCCCTTCACTCTCTCTGGATTGCTCAAGATCAGAAAGCCATTATCATACTGATTGCCTCTCTATCGGAGGAGGCTGTCGCTGAAACACTTGGCTTTACCACTGCCCAAGACATTTGGGTTGCCCTCGAAACTGCATACAGCAACACATCCATTGAGCGTGTTCATAACCTGCGTGATCAGCTTCGTCATATGAGCAAAGGTACTATGTCTGTTATTGACTTTGGAAGAAAATTTAAGGGTGTGTGTGATCAACTTTCTGCTGTTGGTCAGTCTGTTGAGGAAACCGACAAATTGCATTGGTTCCTATGTGGTTTAGGACCCTCATTTGAAACATTCTCCACTGCCATACGAGCTATTAAGCCTTTTCCCACCTTTAGTGATCTTCTTGTTCGTGCTGAAAGCCATGAACTATTTCTGCAATCCATCCATGGCACACAAACTCCACCGGTTGCCTTTACCGCAAATCAATCAAGGTCCCAACATTATCCTCGTGGTCGCGGGGGTCGTTCTTCATGAGGTGGCACCACCGGTGGTCGTGGTCGGGGCCGCCGGTCCCCTCATTGTCAGCTATGTCGCAAGGATGGGCACTATGCCAACATGTGTCCCAATCTTGCCTCGTTTGCTTCTCACGCTACTCCTACTGAGGCTGATTTAGCTCGTGCCTTTCACGCCCAATGTCATGTTACCACATCGGGTCCTGATTGGACTACCGACACGGGAGCCACTGATCACATGACTCCCTCACTAAATGATGTGCAGAATGCTTCGCCATATCGCGGTAATGCCAAAGTAACCTTTGGAAACGGTAACTCACTCCCTATTTCTCATACGGGCCATACCACTATTTCTAAAACTATTCCTTTAAATGATGTTTTAGTGGTACCCAATCTCACCAAAAAGCTTTTATCCGTTAGTAAACTGACCTCTCAAAATGATTTGGATGTGCTATTTTCTCATCCACACTTTTATATTCAGGACCGAAGCACGAAACAGGTTCTCGCTCAAGGTCGGTGTGAGGATGGCCTTTACATATTGAATTCGGGCCCTAATGCTCTTGTTGCGAATAAAAGCACTACATTAAATGCCTCTTTTGAACTTTGGCATCTTCGGTTGGGACATGTATCTTTTGATACAATTTTACTTTTAAATAAAACACAATGTTTGTCTCTTTCCTCAATATTACCGAAACCTGGTATTTGTCAATCATGTGAATTGTCTAAAAGTCATCGATTACCGTTTGATATTAATGAACAACGCGCCGCTAAACCCCTTGATTTAATTCATTGTGACTTATGGGGTCCTTCACCGGTTAACACAAAAGACAACTATCGGTATTATGTTGTATTTGTAGACGATTTCTCCCGGTTCACATGGTTTTATCCTCTAAAAACCAAGTCTGAATTTCATGTCATATTATCTGTTTTCATGAACTTTGCCCAAACTCAATTTTCCACAAAAATCAAAATTTTCCAAAGCGACGGTGGTACTGAATTTGTAAACCACCATGTTAAAAGATTGCTTGAAACTAACGGCACACTTCATCGTTTATCTTGCCCCTACACTCCCCAACAGAATGGTCGTGCCGAACGAAAACACCGATATATTGTTGAATCCGGGTTAGCCATGCTCTTCAATGGTCATGTTCCACCCTCTTATTGGGTGGACGCATTTAGCACAGCGGTTTACATTATTAACCGTGTTCCGACAAAACTTTTAGATAATAAATCCCCATTCGAACTCTTATTTTCACGAAAGCCCATCTACAACAACTTTCGTGCCTTTGCTTGTCGTGTTTACCCTTACACCCGTGATTACTCGTTGAATAAACTATCACCACGAAGCATACCGTGTATTTTCATGGGATATCGTTCCCAATACAAGGGATTTAAGTGTCTTGATCCAACCACCTCTCGGGTTTACATAACCAGACATGCCCGTTTTGACGAAAGCATTTTTCCATTTAAAGACCATGACTCTCGTCATGACCTAGCAAACTTGCCGATACATACCTTTCTGGACAACATATCTTCACAAAACTTAACCCAACCCCATTCCCACAATACGCCACCCAACTCACCCAAACCCAAATCCATCTCACGAATCAGTACAGGCCCATTTTGTTGCGACTTCAGCGGGCCTTCAACTGGGCCGACACCAGCCCCTATTTTCCCAAGCCCTCCTAACTTTACACTGTCACCTCAAACTACACCTCCTACCACCGAGCCCATTTCCATCGAACCCACTACCACCGAACCCACTCCCTTGATCAATAACCCATCCGATCCATCCCAAACTACTACTGTTGAACCATCTTCCAACACCATTCCAACTGAACCAACCTTGCCCACCAACTGCCTCTGATAACAATATTCAACACACTGCTCCTCAATCCATCTCTACGCACCCGATGATAACCCACGCTAAAGCTGGTATTTTTAAACCCAAACACCACGCCGACCTCACTCACATACAATCTCATGCTTTATATTCAGCCCTATTTTCTCATATAGAACCTCGAGGCATCAAAACTGCCTCCAAACATCCTCATTGGGTGGCTGCCATGACCGATGAACTCAAAGCGCTACACAATAATCATACATGGACTCTTGTTCCACGACCTATAGATCACAATGTTGTCGGGGCTAAATGGTTGTTCCACACTAAATATCGAGCTGATGGGAAAATTGAACGCTATAAGGCGCGTTTAGTTGCTCAGGGCTATAGTCAAGTTCCCGGTCTTGACTTCACCCACACGTTCAGCCCTGTTGTCAAATCTTCTACTATTCGTATAGTTTTATCTCTGGCTGTTATTAACAACTGGAGGTTACATCAACTGGACGTTAATAACGCCTTTCTACATGGTCATTTAAATGATCTAGTCTACATGGAACAACCACCTGGGTTTGTCGATCCCAGATATCCTAATCATGTATGTCGTCTTAATAAGGCGTTATATGGCCTGAAGCAGGCCCCTCGTGCTTGGTTCCACCGTCTGAGCACCTTTCTCACAGCTAATGGTTTTTTGTGTAGCAGGGCTGACACATCTCTATTTGTGTTCAAACGTGACTTGTGCATCATGTACCTTTTAGTCTATGTTGATGATTTGATTGTAACAGGAAATCAGGAAACTGTTATAGCTTCTTTCATCAGCAGATTACATAAAGAGTTTACTATTAAAGATCTTGGGGATCTAAGTTACTTTCTTGGGCTTGAGGTCACAAACACCAACGATGGATTGTTTTTATGCCAATCCAAGTATGCTCGGGATATACTTGACCGAGCAAACTTGCTTGACTCCAAACCTGTTTCTACCCCTCTAGCAGCCAATGAGTCCTTTATATCTTCAAGGGAACCGTATAAAGATCCGACTCAGTATCGGTCACTCGTGGGTGCCTTAAAATACCTAACTATTACCCGGCCTGACATATCCTATGCGGTAAACCAAGTGAGCCAGTTTCTCCAGCATCCTACCACTATTCACTTTCAGAATGTCAAACGCATACTTCGTTATGTCAAGGGAACTCTTGCCTTTGGCCTGCGGTTCTCTCGATCTCCTCGCACATCTATTATTGGGTACTCTGATGCTGATTGGGCCAGATGTATTGAGACTCGCCGGTCTGGGTATTCTATTTTTCTGGGGGGTAACCTAGTTTCATGGAGTGCCAAAAAGCAACCTACTGTTTCTCGCTCTAGCTGTGAGTCTGAATATCGTGCCATGGCCTCCACTGCTGCAGAGATGGTCTGGGTTACTCACTTGTTAAGAGAGCTCCATGCGCTTCCTCCTGCTCGCCCGACCTTGTTATGTGACAACCAGAGTGCTTTGTTTCTCTCACAGAATCCGGTGTCTCACAAGCGCGCGAAGCACATTGACTTGGATTATCACTTCATTCGTGAACTTGTTCTATCTGGGAAACTTTACACGAAGTTTATACCAACCAAGCTGCAGGTTGCAGACATCTTCACGAAGAGCCTTTCACGCCACCAATTTGAAGCCTTTTGTTCGATGCTTGGCCTTGGTCCTCCACCGTTCCGCTTGAAGGGGGATGTTAGACTGGACTAATGTTCATTTATCATTTTGTATTCTTTCAATTCTTGATGTGTGTAAAGTGTAAATTTGATATTTTTATATTTGAGGCATCCCAATCTTTTGGGTATGCAAACCATTTTACATCTTCACACGGTTTTTATACCGTACTGGATTTGGCTAAAAAACGGTTTAACCGAGAGTATCGGGCGGTTCATCCGGGTGTACCTGACGGTTTAACCGGTTTTATCGGATAGTTCAACTGGTACAACAGGCCGGTTTTAACCGGGTTTTAAATCATTGGGTTTAAATCTGAGATTTTTTAAGAGTCAACTGATAAGTGGGCTACCCCACACATAAGCTTTGAAAATCTTAAATACGTGCAATTCTATTTTTAGTGGTGGCCTTATCCTTTAGGGGCCCGAGCACTATCCTTACCCTCATTATTCATTTTGGCGGGCATTGTAGCATACTTGCATGTAGTTCTATGCATGCATTATATATACTTCTAATTTGCAACATGTTTGTGCATTAGTGGCTTGTAACTTTTGCTTTTTTGATGTTTCATGCTAATCTTTGTTGTACATGTAGCTGAGGTTGTTGTATTGTTTTGTTTTGTTAGGCACTTGCATCCAGCATTCCACAAGCACACCACACATGTTGTCTCTTTTCTTCTTCATGCTTTCATTCAACGTCGCAGCCTCCTAATAATCTTCCTACGCCCCTGAATGACTCTTTGAATCCCAACTTTACAAATCAAAGCTTCATCCTTTTCCATGATTACTCATTAAACATCTAAGAACCCTAGCTCAGATCCCTAATTTCCCCCAAAAAAATTGAACTCTAAATTTTTGGTCAGGTTTGTTGTTCGATCTGATAAGCATTTTTCCATCCAAAATCGATTGTATGCTCCTTCAGGTCTGTATTCCTTTCAGCTTTGATTTCTTCTTTGATTACGTTGAGTTGTGTTTTGTTTAGTTTGGTGTTGTATAATAGGTTAATTTGATTGTAACTTTTGTCCATTAATATTCACATTTAATCTCAAAGAAGCACACACGTGTGTGTAATTAGAGAGTCTGAGAAAGATACAGGGAGGAATCAAGAGGTAGAGTGGCCACGGCGGTTGAATATCCACGACGGAGCGGTGATGGAGTCAGCGGAGCTGTGGCGGAGCCCCCTCATTCAGATAGGTGAAATAAGAACCCGAGTAAACCCAGAAGACTCACGGTCATGAAGTTTTATGTTCAAGGATGTGTTATTCGAATCATCATCGATAGTGAAAGTAATATGGTAAGCATTTTCAACTCCTGATGTGTTATTTGAATCAAAACCCTAGAATGAGTTTCTCCTGGTATTGTGTGGATTTGATGATCATGTCTTGAGTGTAGTGTGAATTTGCATTTTTTAGGTTTAATTATGAGTTGGGTTTAAGTGCGTTAATAATTTGCATCTCATGAAGTTATTCAATATTTAATTATCTGTTTACTCAGGTTCAATTTTTGTTGTGATGATTGCAGTCGAATGAATTTTTAGGAAATTGAAGAATCATTAATTTACATTTGATGGTTTCTGTAATTGTTATTTTGTTCATTTTGGTCATTAATTAGGAGTTTTGATCAACCGCAAAATTACAGGCCATTTCTTAGTAGATGCACGATGCATGGGGTCTTAACATCAGGAGTGTTCGACTAGTGAATGTCAACTCGGGGCTTTCAGCCTATATTAGCTTCTTTGGGCAGTGCGTGACTCAACTTGGGGACGACGACGACGCTAAAAAGCACGACGACCAAAAGAACGTTGGCTGCTGTGCACCGGACCACAAGAAGAACGACGACGACGACTGTGCACCGGACCACATCGGTGAATCAAAGTCCGATCACAAGTCGGAGATTTTAGTCGTTTTACATTCGATATGATGCTTGCTAAGAAACGCCTAGCCGTGCTGATGAAGAATCTCATACGGTATGCTTTCTTTCCACAATTTTAAGCAATATTTGAACAACTTATACTGTTAAAGTGCATACATTTAACTATTTTTGCGTGTTTGTAAGATCATGATGATGGTATTTTGTCCTTGGGTTTATTCTTGATTAAGTTACATTTACTTTAGTGTCACGGCCCCCGACCTACCCTGGACGGAGTCGGGGCCCGCGAGGCAGTTCCCGTGGTATTTAATTTATGCGGCAGCGGAAGTCTTTTTACAACAGGATCTTTTCACCGTAAAATGCTCGTTTAATATATTACACAAAGTTTAAGGGATAAATCCCACAATTTACAATAAGTGGATTTCACACAGAAATCTTTATTTTTCAAAACACGTTTTATTGGTTTATTTACACTGAGCCACTTCTCTGAGCTTGATAGTGCTTTACTGCACTTTTCCTGGATCAGACAGATCACCTGAAACATGTTTGAAAAAGGTTTTGTCAGCGGGGAAATACTGAGTGAATCATTCTGTTTTCTAAAACGACCCGTTAGTTATAATTTACAGTATTAAGAGCGATTACAATGTTTCTATCAACCAATTATCAAGAATGGGTATTTGTCACTCGATTCATTTCTGTGACTGTGGTCATACCACTATTGGGTCCCGTTGCCCTAATAGTGACGGTGTACTCACACAGAGTAAAATAACTCACATAGAGTAATATTCACTCACATAGAGTGATAATAACAGTAATGTGCACAATACCCCACATACCAGCTGTAATTTGGTGATTACAAAGACTTAATCCCTGTAATTATAACCTTTGAAAATAATTTGAGGTATTGTAATACTTACTCACAAACGGTGAGAAAACAATTTAAAAAGAAGAATGACTCACATTGCAGATTAACGAGCAATAGATATAAGCCTACTGATTAGCCTTGATTACACCTAGTTTTAACACAATGCACACACAAACAGGTTAGTAACTAATACAGCAATTACGTCAATTCACGAGAATAAACCTTCACAACGATTAATCAGTGCAATACTCGATAATTCAATCGGATTCACAACGAATAACAGAGCATAGTCCGAATTCGAACAGCACTCTAATATTCAAGTCGAAATCACAACGAATAATCAAAGTACAAGCTCAATTGAGCAGCACCTAGACTATCGTTGGATAGTTAGAATCGATCGGACGTTGAATCGTAATAGCGATCGAGTTATTACCCTGATTGCGGCAGCGTTTCGATAATTGTGTGTGTGTTGGACTGTTTCTGTGATAACTTGATCTACGTAACTCGGATTTACGTCGTTCCAAAGACAGAATTCAAGTCCCAACCCCCTCTATTTATACCCGAAATTTGACACCGTCGCGTAGCGCGAGGGGTACCCCCTATAGGCGTCGCGCTACGCGAGTGGTAACCTATGTTCATAGGGTAGCTACGTGTGTAACTAGGCTTGCTGTGTTGACAGTTTTATCAAATTCGATTTTGATTGAAAGTTATGAAGATAATCGTTGGCTAGGGTTTATCCCCCCCCTGAGTTTTAGGGGCCCTGTTCCTGATTCTGATTGTTCTGGAAATTTTAGGGTTAGTGCAGAATTACTTGGGTTTCTTAATTAGGGTTTCCTTAATAGTTAATTACCATCCTAATTATGGATTTTAGTGACAGTTGTTACATCCTCCCCACCTTAAGAAAAATCTCGTCCTCGAGATTTACTGGAATAGATGAGGGTACTTTCGCTTTATTTCCGATTCCAGTTCCCAAGTGTATTCTGGTCCTCTCTTGGATTCCCATTTGACTTTTACTAGCACTAGTCGTTTGTGCTTGAGAAACTTGACTTTTCTATCTTCGATCTGTAGTGGTTTCTCTATAAACTTCAACTTTTCGTTCACCTCTACATCTTGAAGAGGTACTACCAGGGATTCATCTGCTAAACATTTCTTGAGATTGGATACATGAAATACATCATGTATTCCAGCCAATTCTTCTGGTAGTTGTAAACGATAAGCAACTGGTCCGATTCGTTGAATCACTGGGAATGGTCCAACGTACCTTGGACTTAGCTTTCCTTTCTTTCCGAATCGTACTACTCCTTTCCAAGGAGAGACTTTTAAAAGTACTTTATCTCCTATTTGAAATTCTAAAGGCTTACGACGATTGTCTGCACAGCTTTTCTGGCGATCTCGAGCTGTTTTTAGTCTTTCCTTGATTTGAGTTATCTTGTCAGTAGTTTCTTGTACAATTTCAGGACCTGATAATTGACTTTCTCCGATTTCTGCCCAACATACTGGAGTTCTGCACTTACGTCCGTACAGTGCTTCAAATGGTGCAGCTTCGATGCTTGAATGATAACTATTGTTATAGGAGAATTCAATTAATGGCAAATGGCTATCCCAATTACCACCAAAGTCAATTACACATGCTCGGAGCATGTCCTCTAAAGTTTGTATTGTCCTTTCACTCTGTCCGTCTGTTTGTGGATGATATGCAGTACTTAGATTTAGTCGAGTTCCCATTGCTTTCTGAAAACTTGTCCAGAAATGAGATGTAAAACGACTATCTCTATCCGATACAATGGAGAGCGGGACTCCATGTAGGGATACTACCTCGTCCACGTAGAGTTGTGCTAACCTTTCCATGCTAAAGGTTTCTTTCATTAGTAGGAAATGAGCTGACTTGGTTAATCGGTCTATGATTACCCAAATCGCATCATAACCTCTTTTGGTTTTGGGTAACTTTGTAACAAAGTCCATTGTTATGAGTTCCCATTTCCATACAGGCATTTCTAATTGTTGTAGTAGTCCTGAAGGTTTCTGGTGTTCAGCTTTAATTTGTGAACAGGTTAAACATTTGGATACGTATTCGGCTATATCCTTTTTCATTCCTATCCACCAGAAATTATTTCTTAAATCTTGGTACATCTTATTATTTCCTGGGTGCATGGTATACCTAGATTTATGAGCTTCTTCTAAGATCTTATTTCTTAATTCTCCTTGCTTAGGTACCCAAATTCGCTTCTTATGGAATTTCCAAATTCCATCATTTCCTTGTTCTAGTTCTTTTAAGTAACCTTTCATTCCTTCAGCATCGTCTTGGATTGCTGTTTTCTGAACTTCTTTGATTTGTGCCATTAAATCTACTTATAGATTTAACCTCAGAGCACGGACTCGTTTCTGTTTCTCATGGTACTTACGACTTAAGGCATCTGCAACTACATTTGCCTTTCCTTCGTGATATTGGATATCACAGTCGTAATCGCTTAGCATCTCCATCCATCTTCTTTGCCTCATGTTTAATTCTTTTTGCCCAAATATATATCTTAGACTCTTATGATCTGTATAAACAGTAAACTTACTTCCATACAGATAATGTCTCCATATCTTAAGGGCAAAAATTATGGCTCCTAATTCTAGATCATGAGTCGTATAATTTTCTTCGTGCGTTTTCAATTGTCTAGAAGCATACGCAATTACCTTCTTGCGTTGCATTAACACACATCCGTATCCTAATTTTGAAGCATCACAATATACTTCAAAGTCTTCTGTTCCTTCGGGTAAAGCTAAGATTGGTGTATTCGTCAACCTATGCTTTAAAATCTTAAAGGCTTCTTCTTGTCTAGGTCCCCATTCAAACTTAGCAGCTTTACAGGTTAACTTAGTTAATGGTACGGCTATCTTGGAAAAATCTTTGATAAATCGTCTATAGTATCCAGCTAAGCCTAGAAAACTTCTTATCTCCATAGCTGTTTGTGGAACTTTCCACTTCGTAATTGCGTCTATCTTAGCAGGATCTACATGGATACCTTCGTGATTTACCACATGACCTAAGAATTGTACTTCTTGCAGCCAAAATTCACATTTCGAGAATTTGGCATAAAGCCTTTTTTTTCTTAACAAAGTTAAGAGAACATGTAAATGCTCACAATGTTCTTTTTGGCTTTTGGAGTAAATAAGTATATCGTCGATGAAAACGATTACAAATTTATCCAAGTATGGTTTACAGATTCGATTCATCATGTCCATGAATGCTGCTGGGGCATTCGTTAATCCAAAGGGCATGACTGTAAACTCATAATGACCATACCTAGTTCTGAAAGCAGTTTTAGGTATGTCTTCTTCTTGTACCTTCAACTGATGATATCCAGATCTTAAATCTATCTTAGAGAAATACCTAGCTCCTTGCAATTGATCAAAAAGATCATCAATCCTAGGTAGTGGGTATCGATTCTTAATCGTAACCTTATTCAATTCTCTATAATCGATACACATTCTCATCGATCCATCTTTCTTTTTCACAAACAGTATTGGTGCACCCCAAGGGGATGAACTAGGTTGTATGAATCCTTTGCTTAATAATTCATCTAATTGCTTTTTCAATTCTAGCATTTCGGTAGGTGCTAATCTATATGGTGCTTTAGCTATTGATGCAGTACCTGGAATTAAATGAATTCTAAATTCTACTTCCCTATTAGGTGGTAATCCAGGTAATTCTTCTGGAAAAACGTCTGGGTATTCTGACACTACCGGGATGTCCTGAAGTTCCTTATCCTTAGTGTTAATGATTACTGAAATCATGTACATCATTTCCTGCTTTCTCGAATAACTAGCCAATTTCATTACTGAGATAAATTTCAGTGGCTTTCGAGGTTTATCTCCAGTAATCAAAATTATTTCTCCTGTAGGGGTTTGAATTTCTACTGCATTTTTGTCACATAGGATCCGTGCATGGTTGGCTATTAACCAATCCATTCCTAATACTACATCGAATCCTGCTAAATTCATTGGTAACAAATTTGCAGAAAACTTATGGCCTAATAATTCTATTTTTCCTTCTTGCCAGATTTTATCTATTTTCACAGAATTTCCTTCTGCGGTTTCTACTGTGAAATTTTGCCTAAGAGTGGTTAATGGTAACTTAAGATCTTGGCAAAATAAAGTATTTATAAAACTTTGGTTTGCACCAGAGTCAAATAATACTTTTGCAAATACGTTGTGAACTAAGAACGTACCAGCTATCACATCTGGAATGAGTTCGGCCTCTTGAGTGGTCAGCTGGAATGCTCGCGCATTTCTTTTGGTTGTTCCTTCAGCTGGTTTGGCTTGGTTAACTACAGGTTTAGCTAGCTTAGGACATTCAGATTGAAAATGTCCCCTTTCTCTACAATTATAACAAACTTTTGTTTTCTTCCTGCAGTCTTCTTCCCTATGTCCTTTCATTTTGCAAAAATTGCAAACCATATTGCATTGTCCATAATGCTTCTTTTTGCAAATTTTGCAGAAAGGAGATGATGAGGATTGCCCAGTTCCTCTTTTCTTGAGATTACCCACACGAAATCCTTGGGTAATCTTTTGAGCTAATTCCTTCTTGCGATCTTCCTCTCTTGTGCGTACCAATTCATCTGTTAGGGTATTAGCTAATTCTACCGCATCGTCAATGGTACGAGGTCTCGCAGCTTTAACGATGTTTCGGATTTCACTAATTAACCCCCAGATGTAACGGGAAATAAGTACCGGTTCTGGCGAAGCCAGTGATGGCACTACCTTTGCGTATTCAAAGAATGTCGAAGTATGTCCCCGACAATCTACTCCTAGCATACGATGACTTAGGAACTTGTTTGCCATTTGTTCCTTCTCGTATTCGGGACAGAATTTTCTTTCTACCAAACTCTTAAATTCTTCCCAACCTATGGCGTAGGCTATCCTTCTTCCTTTTGCCTGGAGGATCGTGTTCCACCATTCGAGTGCTCCTTCTTTGAACAGATTTGATGCATACATCACCTGATCCTCTTTGGCACATTTGCTTATTGCGATTACTGCTTCGGTTTTCTCTAACCAACGCAGTGTTGCAGTTGCCCCTTCGTTACCTGCAAATTCAGCGGGTTTGCAAGCAAGAAATTCTTTATAAGTGCAACCAGGCGTTGCAGCTTTCATTCTTTTAGGGAGTGGGGCCTGTTGCGGATCATGATTGTCATGATTGCCGCCTCCATTTATGCTGTTACTGCCGTTATCTTCTGAAATACGTTTACTAGGAATTAATTGTGGTTTGGCAGGTTTCTGAACAGCAGCTACAATTTCTGGAATAGCATGAGCTATCCCTTGGGCGATAAAGTGCTCAATATCTTGTCGAGTTATATATTGATCTTCTTGTTCTTGCTCAGATTGATTTACTTCATTAATTGGTTCATTGTTAGCATTTTCCATCTGCTAATTGGTAAAATTATTAGTGTCTAACCTTTTAATGACAAAATTCACATAGATACACATAGATTATCACATCATACGAGTATAACCAAAATTGTCGATTTCTCGACTTTTACTTTGTTAGTATATTGTATATGCATCCATACACACTGTATCTTACAGAGTTTTATTGCCCATTTTACAGAATTTTAAGTTACTATCATACAATACGGCTTTCTGTGGTTTAACTGACGGTTCTAGTAACGATGCTCCCTCTCATCGTACTTCCAAGTTAGATGCTCTCCCATTTCCCTGATCCTATTACCTGTACCTATCAGTTCTTCACCGAACTGACGAAGTTCAGCTAGGTTTTCATTACTCATGGGAGGATTTGGGAGTGGTTCTGGGTCAAATTGTGGAAGGAAGCTATAAGGACTGTTAACTATATTTTGGAATTGCCAGTCATTAGTCCACCATTCCTCCATTTGGCCTAATGGTCTGGTATGAACTAGTGGGTCTGGAATAGCTGGTCCTAGGTTTAGTGGGAATTGAACTGTAGCCGGGTAAGAAAAGAGATTATCATTGATAGGCTCTAAAACATCACAATTTTCCAGTAGGCGATCTATCTCGTCCTGGAACGTGATTTCCTCAGATTGTTTAGAGCTTTCGCCAATCTCTATTCCCTTTTGTTTCAGATCTATTCCTATTTCCTTTTCGGGTGGTTTCGAACCTTCTCCAGTTTCTATTTCCTTTCCCTTGCTCATGATCACAGGATTTTCTATTTTAGGGAGTCTCCTAGTGGTAGGTTTCCTACGGCGCACTTTCCTCCACCCTACGTATCTTCTCTTCTTTTTAGGTTTGCCTTTTTCCAGCGGTGGAGCTTTGAATTCCACAGGTTCTTCTATGTCAGCAATATAACCAGTAAAGTCGTGAGAGACTTCGATAGGCACTGGATATAAGTTGAGATTTTGGAATGCTTCCGACATCTCATTCATGCTGCATAGTATATATGCAAAATGCAATGTTAAAACTTTGGAACAAAGTTTAACAAACAAATACTGAAGTTTTATTGCATATTACTTTTTTGTACAGAAATAACGGAAATAAACACACTGGGATTTTATTTATTTACTGAATAGTGATTTCTCTTACTAGCCCCAACTTATCGGATATTTAGAGATTAGTATTTTCTGCTACAGTAGCTAGCATATAGAGATTTGCCCATTTCCCGTCTATTTTATCTTCCCAAGGTGTACTATTACCCAACTCTTGGACTTCGGGGTTAAACCTAACTCTCTTGGTTCGGGGTTTCTTTTTCTCCTGACTCTTTTTAAGTATCGAATCCCTTTTCTCTGGGGAAAGTGGATTCTCATAGTTTGCCTTGCGGACAAAGATTCCTTCTTCTAGGTTTACTGGGTTTCTAGAAGAAGATGTCACATCTAGTTTGTGGTAGATAGCAGACAGCTTTTGCTTACCCATACTATAACTAAAAATAGCCAGTTAATAAAACATATAATCACCGAATAATAATTAGTAAAATTAAGCATTGTCCAAATACTTAATTTAGGCTTAATCAGTGGCTCGATCAGTGGCTCAATTTAATTATTAGCTCTGATACCACCTTCGCTGTCACGGCCCCCGACCTACCCTGGACGGAGTCGGGGCCCGCGAGGCAGTTCCCGTGGTATTTAATTTATGCGGCAGCGGAAGTCTTTTTACAACAGGATCTTTTCACCGTAAAATGCTCGTTTAATATATTACACAAAGTTTAAGGGATAAATCCCATAATTTACAATAAGTGGATTTCACACAGAAATCTTTATTTTTCAAAACACGTTTTATTGGTTTATTTACACTGAGCCACTTCTCTGAGCTTGATAGTGCTTTACTGCACTTTTCCTGGATCACACAGATCACCTGAAACATGTTTGAAAAAGGTTTTGTCAGCGGGGAAATACTGAGTGAATCATTCTGTTTTCTAAAACGACCCGTTAGTTATAATTTACAGTATTAAGAGCGATTACAATGTTTCTATCAACCAATTATCAAGAATGGGTATTTGTCACTCGATTCATTTCTGTGACTGTGGTCATACCACTATTGGGTCCCGTTGCCCTAGTAGTGACGGTGTACTCACACAGAGTAATAATAACTCACATAGAGTAATATTCACTCACATAGAGTGATAATAACAGTAATGTGCACAATACCCCACATACCAGCTGTAATTTGGTGATTACAAAGACTTAATCCCTGTAATTATAACCTTTGAAAATAATTTGAGGTATTGTAATACTTACTCACAAACGGTGAGAAAACAATTTAAAAAGAAGAATGACTCACATTGCAGATTAACGAGCAATAGATATAAGCCTACTGATTAGCCTTGATCCCACCTAGTTTTAACACAATGCACACACAAACAGGTTAGTAACTAATACAACAATTACGTCAATTCACGAGATTAAACCTTCACAACGATTAATCAGTGCAATACTCGATAATTCAATCGGATTCACAACGAATAACAGAGCATAGTCCGAATTCGAACAGCACTCTAATATTCAAGTCGAAATCACGACGAATAATCAAAGTACAAGCTCAATTGAGCAGCACCTAGACTATCGTTAGATAGTTAGAATCGATCGGACGTTGAATCGTAATAGCGATCGAGTTATTACCCTGATTGCGGCAGCGTTTCGATAATTGTGTGTGTGTTGGACTGTTTCTGTGATAACTTGATCTACGTAACTCGGATTTACGTCATTCCAAAGACAGAATTCAAGTCCCAACCCCCTCTATTTATACCCGAAATTTGACACCGTCGCATAGAGCGAGGGGTACCCCCTATAGGCGTCGCGCTACGCGAGTGGTAACCTATGTTCATAGGGTAGCTACGTGTGTAACTAGGCTTGCTGTGTTGACAGTTTTATCAAATTCGATTTTGATTGAAAGTTATGAAGATAATCGTTGGCTAGGGTTTATCCCCCCCTGAGTTTTAGGGGCCCTGTTCCTGATTCTGATTGTTCTGGAAATTTTAGGGTTAGTGCAGAATTACTTGGGTTTCTTAATTAGGGTTTCCTTAATAGCTAATTACCATCCTAATTATGGATTTTAGTGACAGTTGTTACATTTAGTTATTGATTCTATTAGGTTTGCTTCGTAATTATCCATATTGTAAAAAGTTGGTTATTAGATTACATATTGTGACAAGAATTATCGTCGTTAATTAGTAATTTTTGTTCATGGTTAGGCGGTGGATCGAAGGAGTTGATCAAAGTTTCTGGCAACAACAATGGTGTGGTTTTTTCACCGGAATCAAGACCTACAACTATCAAAGGTAGTGTTCAGATGGTATAGCCAACCCCGACTATTTATTCTTGCTGATTGTATGGTATTTTTATATGCAAATAGTCGAGTACGAGAATTTAATTGTTTTTTACCCGACAAAGAGAATACTAGAAGTTTAAGGTAAGAATTAACACGTTGGTTGCTAAAGCTGTGAAGAAGCCTCAAGAAGGTTGGGTCATGCAAGATGGGACACCATGGCCCGGTAATAACAGTCGAGATCACCCAAAAATGATTCAGGTATATTTTCTTTTTACTTTAATGATTCGAAAAAAATCGATGATTCGTTGTTACTTGAGTGCCAAATACATATATCATGCACAAAATACCACTATCAGATACTATATAACAACGATTCTCCCAAATATTTTTACGTACAAATTATATATGGCAAAACGGGTAGGTCGGGTCAGGCTGATGATAGTAGAATGGGTTTGGGTCAGAATCAACCGTTTTAAAAAGTAGTCATTTTGTTCTGGGTCAAAACGGGGTTTGACCAAAATAGAGACGGGTTAGAATGGGTCAGGGCCAGGATATGTTCGGGTCAGAACAACCCGTTTTAAAAAGTGGTCATTTTGTTCCGGGTTAAAACATGTTTTGACCAAATGTATGTGTTCGGGTCAGAACGACCCGTTGTGAAATGGGTTCCGCTTAATCTCGACTTAACATGCATGTTATGTTCTACTCTGCACAGGTTTATCTAGGAAGTGGAGCTGCACTTGATGTTGAAGGCAAGGAATTACCGAAATTGGTTTACGTTTTGCTTGAAAAACGACTCGGTTATAACCATCACAAGAAAGCCAGAGCCATGAATGCCCTTGTACGTTACACTTTCCAACCCATTGTAGCCTATTCAGTCAACTATCAACAAAGTATCCGCGGTTGTGTTTTAATTCAAGTATAGTTGTTTGTATTCTGTATCAGATTCGAGTGTCTGCAGTGCTTACAAATGCACCATTCATGCTCAATCTGGATTGTGATCACTATGTCAACAATAGTAAAGCTGTAAGAGAATCTTCCAACATAATAAAAACGTGCCAAGACCGGGTTCCGAGGAACCCGACATCGTGCTCGGGCTACTTAAAAACCATAGATGAGAGACAAGGGTTTCGTTGCCCGTGGCGCAACGCGCGCGGTCACTTTTCTAGTTTAATATATTTATTTATATATTATATCCTACATATACAAAAAAAAAAGTTGAGGGAATAGTGTCAGCTTGCGTGTCACTTCCCTGTTAAACCATCTCATATTTAATTTAATTTTATTTCAAGCTTTAAATTACGGTTTCGTTCTTTTTTTTTAAATCACGTTTTCGCCTCTAATTCAAAATAAATTTATATTTTTGTCCTGACTCAAAATTTACGCTTTTGCCCTCAATTCAAAAATGCATTTCTAATTCTTATTCCCAGTTTAAATTTACGGTTTCTCTCTTCGTCTAAAATTACGCTTTTGTCCCCCCTTCAAAATAAAAATATGTTTTTGCCCCTAACTCAAAATTACGATTTTGCCCCCAACTCAAATTCACATTTTTGCCCACAGTTCAAAACAAAATTATGTTTCCCCCATAGCTCAAAATTATGATTTTGCCCTCAGTTTAAAATTATGATTTCGCCCCCAGTTCAAAATATTTTTACGATTTTGCCCTCTGTTCAAAATTATTATTTTGCTCCCATTTCAAAAATTAACATTTCTTCCCCAGTTAAAAATTATGATCTTGCCATCGTTTTACTTTTTTTTTTCCAAAACTATAGTACTGTTTTATTTTGCTTGGTTGACTCAATGTAATTTTTATTGTTTCAAGCAGTTGTCTAACACTCGCTCATTGGTCCTGACAATTAGTATTTTACCCCCAGCTAAAAATTACAGACCTGTTATTGTTTTAATTTTTTTTTGTAGGGAAATTGGCCTGTAATAATCCCACCTTGACCTTATTGGCCATTAATAATCCCACCTCAAAATATTCCCCCCACCAGTCCCACCTTTCATCTATTTTTCCTACAATGGTCCCCCGTTAAAAAAACTTAACGGAGTTAAGCTTTTTTCCAAATTACAAACAGATTTTTTAGGGCTTTTGATTAGAACGACGATACGAGTCCATTGAGGTAAAACTTGCCTCGAAACGGTGCTCCAAACGATGAAAACGACGCTTCAATTCGGGTGTTTAAATTTCCAATTAACCAAAATCAAGTCACTTGGAGCACCATTTCGAAGTAAGTTTTATATCAATGGACTCGTATTATCGTTCTGATCAAAAGCCCTAAAAAATCTGTTTGAAATTTGGAAAAATGGTTAACTCCGTTAAGTTTTTTTAACGGGGGACCATTGTAGGAAAAATAGGTGAAAGGTGGGACTGGTGAGGGGAATATTCTGAGATGGGATTATTAATGGCCAATAAGGTCTAGATGGGATTATTACAGGCCAATTCCCCTTTTTTGTAACAAAACTATGGTAGTGTTTTCGTTTAATTGGTTGTCTCGATGTATTTTTTTTAATCATGTTATAAGTAGTATGCACAAGTAACCTAAATACATGCATACATGTTATGAAACTAAGAAATATTTGATTTAATGCCCCGCAACGCGAGCGGACATAGGTGTAATTTTTATTCGTCCAGGCATGCCTGGTACATGCTCATTTGTTCGGAAAATTACAATTTTGCTCCCAGTTTAAAATTATAGTATTTCCATCGTTTTAGTTTTTTTTAGTAAAAGTATGGTAGTGTTTTTGTTTTAATTGGTTGACTCGATGTAATTTTTTTTAAGATCGTGTTATAAGTAGTATGTACAAGCAACCGGGACATACATGTTATGAGAGAGAAATATTCGGCTTATTGCTCCGCAACGCGGGCGAGGAAAAAACTAGTATCGTACAAATTTTATGGAGGGAATAGTGCCAAGCTTCCCTATTGATTTAACTAAATTACAATTTGTCATATTTAAATTTACACTTTTGTCATTGGTTTTATTCTTTTTTCCCCTCAGCTAAATTGCAATTTTGACCTCAGTTCAAATTTACCGTTTTGTCACCGTTTTTGTTCTAGGGGAATAGTGCCAAACAGCTTCCCTATTGATTCGACCAAATTACGATTTGTCTCGTTTATATTTACATTTTTGCCCTCAGTTCAAATTTACCGGGAACAGGTATTCGTTTATATGGGTTTTCAATCGATGTAAAAATCGTGTTGATTGGCAACGATTCCTATGCCGAGTGCCGGTATCATACTGGTACTGTAATGAAACAGACCGATAATAACCAAAGTCTCGCAGTGAAGCGCGCGAAAATCCCACTAGTTACATATAAATTATAAAAGCAACTAAGTAGATCGTATATGTTTAAAACAAATTTGTACTTGTGTCCCGTAACACCGATGTGTCATACGTACTAGTTTTTTTATATCGCGCGTTGCGGCGAAACTAAGCAAATGATAATGTAAAACAAACGTGATTTGAAAATAAAGCACATTGTTTAGAAAGTCAAACCATTAGAACGATTGAGCAAATGATAATGTAAAACAAACGCGATTTAGTTTATCATCGTACCATTTTATGATACCAAATAAATACTTTATTTTGAGTACAACTTCATTTTTAACAAAACTTATAACGAAATGTCAGGGAAAGAAATCAAGCACAACTACGTACTTAAGTTTTTAGAAAAAAGTTATAAACATAAATTATTAAAGAAGTATCAAATTAATCGATAAATTAATATATGTAAAAAAAGAAAAAAAAACAATTATTAAAAAAAAGGTAGAGGAAATATATGTTAAAAAAAGAAAAATATGTTAGTAAAAGTAAATATAAAAATAAACTATTATAGTATATTAAATAATACAATAATAAAAAACTATATACTATTATAAAAATAAAGTTACTATTCATCAATACTCGTTAACAATATATATATAATATAATATATATATAATATACTTAAGTTTTTAGAAAAAAGTTATAAACATAAATTATTAAAGAAGTATAAATTAATCGATAAATTAATATATGTAAAAAAAGAAAAAAAAAACAATTATTAAAAACAGGTAGAGGAAACATATGTTAAAAAAAGAAAAATATGTTAGTAAAAGTAAATATAAAAATAGACTATTATAGTATATTACATAATACAATAATAAAAAACTATATACTATTATAAAAATAAAGTTACTATTCGTCAACACTCGTTAATAATATATATATAATATATATATAATATATATATAATAGGTCCGCCCCTAAGTGAGTTGATATAGAATTATTTATTTTGTAGAACTGAAATATGGAAATTTAACTATTAATTAAGCACGGTTAATTGGTTTACCAAATAAAGAAGAAACAAAATATCCGGTTACATTTTTCTTCATTTAGGTTACCCGATCAATAAGATATCATAATAATGTATTAGCCTAACCTACAAAACCATATTCTGGTTCGGTTAACCAACCCTGAACCACCTTTGTGTCCACTACCGGCTGGTGGCTAGTACTGGTAGGGTAAATAATTGATTTCATAGGAAAAATAATATTTTTAAACTAAAGATTAACTTTAGAGATGTATGGTAATTGGGATTTGGTAGACACTTTCGATTTCAGGTTTCATAAATACTACGAAGTATTACGACTAGGATAGCATACTAGGCGCATAACTCAAAGTACTCAAATCAGGTTTCATAAAAAACTAAGATTGTTTTGTCTTACGACTAGGATAGCATACTAGGCGCACAGCCCAAAGTACCCGAATAGCATCAATCATTAAGGGATAGTCACATTATTTTCAACCAAATCCATGGAAGGTACCCAAACAACTGTTGGTAACGTTAGCTTTCAGTAGTTTCCGCTACTCGATCTCCATACTTGAGATCCCTGCGGCGGTGTTTACTTAAAAAGATTATTAAAGATAACTAGAGCTATTAAACCCGTGCGTTGAGGTGAGGCCGAGGTGGGATTTCACCGGTGTAGATTTAGTTCATTATTGTACCGGTACGGTACCCGCATATGCTATGACAACCACAAAACCCCAAAAACTTAAGTCATAATTGAAGAGGTATGGTCCCAATTCCCTGCCTACATGGCAGGGACCACACCACTTCTTGTGCACACAAGGCATCCACATCATCTGGATCTTCTAGAAGCTTCCAGAAGACAGCCGGACAAGGCCCGGCTGGCATCAAAGATGCCTCGCCCAACATCAAGGACAATATGTGGCACCATACACAGGAGGCCACATGGGCCTGCGACAATCCAGGGAGCAGGGCTGACATGACCAGTACGAGGTGCCCAACACCGTCGAATGCAGGGACGCCACGTGTACCACTATGCCGCCCCTGACAGAGCAGACCAAGAGGATATTCCCCTTGGTCGGACAGCTGGCGCGCACCCACAGCTGGCACAGCTGCTTCCTCCTTCTTCACCCTCCGGCTATAAATAGAACCCTTCATCATTCAGGTTAAGGATCTTGGCTCTCTTTACTCACTCTATACACACACTGTTTTATTCATCTCGGAACAGTACTTATTCTCACGCCGGAGCCTGGTTAAGAGGGAAAACCTCCCTTTCCCCTCTTAACGAGACTAACGGTGTTTACTGTTTTGCAGATCCCAAGCCTTTGATACGAGCAAGAGAAGAGGTTGAACCCCATCAGTGAAACGACCCCCTTGGTTATCCTTTGTGTTAACCATTGTTTCAACATTGGCGCCATCCGCTTTTTTGCAAGACCACTCTCACCTCTTTTTCTCTTTTAGAAAACACTCGTAAAAATGGCAGACCAGAATCATTCACACCCAGCTGACGGAGAAATCTCTTCTTTTGAACTCGTTTCGGACACGGCACACGTCCAACGCAGTCAAAGGAACGAGACCATCCAAGAAGGCCAGCTGAACAACGAGTTTCCGTCCATTTTCGGAAGTGCGTCCAGGGCTGCTAGCCAGACCACAACTGGACCCATTTTCCAAACACCAACAAGAATTATCACTCAGACCACAAACGGGGCTGCTCTCCAACCTCCAACGGGGATGTTACATCAAACCCCACCGCCGATGCAGACTGTAAGCCACGGGCCAGGCCCTTCGGCACCATCGGAACAAGCACAACTCAACTATTCTGCACTTTTAGGGCTACCCGAGGGAAAAACTCTGGCTTCCTGGTATGCCGAACAGATGGCGTCTATAAACCTTGTCTATACGCAGCTCAGCGCACAACAAGCCTTGCTCCAAGCACAGGCCAACCAATCAGCGTTCGTAACTCCACAACCAAGGTCTCTGAGTACACACACGGCTCAGCAGACAAACGCGTGGAACTTACGACCAGAAAGAGAACCAGTGCAACAGGTCAGAAAACCCAGTATACAAGACACGCGCGATACCTATGCTGAAACAGAGAGCAACTTCGTCCAAACTTCCAATCAGCAACGAAGGCCGATCCAAACCCGCTTGGGCGCACGAAACATGAATACAGAATGGGAAGAGGAGGAAGACGACCCAACGTACAAGGCAGAGTCCACAGTGTTTAGCAGACTTCCTCCAGAGCACGAGGCTTACAAACCAACCAAGCGCGCGGGGTACAACCCCAAAGCAGAACATGACTTCACTTTGAGCTATCGCCCTGAGGACATGGCTGAAAATTCAAAATTTATTCCAGAAATCGCGTGCGCGGCCATCGACAAAACAAAGTTACCACATAACGTAGGTAAATACAATGGGTTGACGGACCCAGATGATCACCTCCAAGTGTTCAAAGGCGCGGGAGCAACAGGTGGTTGGAACCTACCAACATGGTGTCACTTGTTCGCTCAAACTTTCGTTGGTGCGGCACGCATCTGGTTCGACAATTTACCAGCTGGAAAAATCAAATCATGGGTCGACTTCCGAGAAAAATTCTTAGCACACTTTTCTCAACAGCGAAGACACGCCAGAGACCCAGGTGATTGTCTGAACATATACCGAAAAGACTACGAAAGCGTAGAGGATTTCATTACAAGGTACAACAAAGAATGTTTGGAAATTGGAGACATACCGGAAAAGATGATGCGCGCACACTTCATGCGAGCAGTCAAATGCGACGATCTGGTCAAAAGAATCAAAGGGCGCGACGGAGGACCCAAAGACTGGGAAACCTTCATTGAAGCAGCCAAGACCATTGCGCAGACCGATAGGCAATTGACCGGTGACGATCACCGTCAACGCACACACAACCATCACGATCGAAACAACAGAAGGGGCAGAAATCAACCCTGGAGGGCCTCTGGGAACAGAGAAAGAAGCCCCCCACGGGACGACGCACGCCATACGATCAATCAAATAGCACATCGAAAAGAAGTAAAGCGCGAAAACAGAGAAAAGCAGTGGACTCCACTAACCAAAACACCTTCTGAAATTTTATCCACAGAGAACCATCAATTCAAACCACCTTTGCAGATGCGCAACAAAAGGGGTCAGGACCCAAATCTCTTCTGCGAATTCCACAAAGACACGGGCCACTTGACCGATGATTGCTTCAGCTTAAAACAAGAAATCGAAAGAGCTCTAAGAGACGGAAAGCTCGGTCACTTGGTCAAAGGAGGAAAGCGCGATTACCGCCAGATACAACGAAGAGATGAAGGTCCAGACAACAAGAAGCTCAGAAAGCTAGAAACCCATATGGTGCAAGGAGGACCACGGCGACCAAGAAAAAACTACAACAAACGCGCGCAGGATGATTCATGGCGCGAGAAGCAGGTAGTATTCCCAGTTGTCAGGGGAGGTCCAAGAGAAAAGCGGCCAATAGTCATTTCCGGGGTGATCGGCCACTACCAAACAGATTACATCTTTATTGATCCCGGAAGCACCGCAGACATCATATATGAACAGTGCTTCAATCAATTCGACCAAGAGGATAAGGCGCGCCTGGAACCAGTTGACTACCCACTAACTGGATTCTGCAATGAGGCCGTCTTTCCCCTAGGACAAATATCTTTCCCAGTATTACTTTCTGATGGAAAAAATTCAAGAACTGAAGAAGTCACATTTATGGTGCTACCGGCACATTCAAGACATGACATCCTTTTAGGACGAGAATCCCAAGGAGATTTCAGCATGATCTGTTCCGCACCACATTCTGCCATAGGCTTTCCAACCGAAACAGGCGTTGCGTTGATATACGCAAGCAAGGAAGTGCTAGCAACAGACGAAATCAGGCCGGCAAAAGCAAGCAAGCCCGCACCGCGCAGAGAGGCAGAAAAATGGGTATTGAACAGTGCATACCCAGAACAAACGGTCACTCTAGGACCCGCAATGTCTGACCTAACGCGTGCGGCGCTAAAGAAATTACTGCATGACAACATGGATGTGTTCGCCTGGACACCAGCCGATATGGTGGGCGTTCCACGGCATATAGCGGAACACCGGTTAAACGTCGCAGAGGACGCGAAGCCAGTAGTGCATGCCAAACGACACCTGGGGGACATCAAACATGATGCAATGAAGGAACAAGTGTTAGAACTGCTAAACGCAGGAATAATTAGAGAAGTCCGGTACCAAACGTGGGTGGCAAGCCCAGTTATGGTGAAGAAACCGAATGGTAGTTGGCGAATGTGCGTCGACTACAAGGACCTGAACAAAGCATGCCCCCGTGACTGCTATGCGTTGCCCGACATAGACGAGAAAATAGATTCTTTGGCAACGTTCCGGTGGAAATGTTTTCTGGATTGCTACAAGGGATATCACCAGGTCCAGATGGCTGTTCAAGACGAGGATAAAACCGCATTCCGCACGCCAACGGGGCTATACTGCTACACCAAGATGCCGTTCGGCTTAAAGAATGCCGGTGCTACGTATCAACGGTTGATGAACGAAACATTCAGCGACGCCATCGGTAAATACATCGAGGTATACATGGACGATCTGGTAATCATGAGCAGGGAGGAGAGCGCAATGCTGGTAAATATTCAGAAAACCTTCAACACGCTGCGCAGCGTGAGCATCAAACTGAATCCAGCAAAGTGCTCATTTGGAATGGAGGAAGGAAAGTTTCTGGGCTTCATAGTCACCAAAGATGGTTTTAAGGTGAACCCAGAAAAGGTCCAGGCCATAGAGAGGATGCCTTCACCAGCAAGCATCAAAGATATGCAAAAGCTCGCAGGACGATTGGCAGCCCTCAATCGATTCCTAGCAAACCACGCGGCAAAATCCTTCCCATTCATCAAGACCTTACGAAACTGCATGAAGAAAACCCAATTCCAATGGACTCCGGAAGCAGAAAGTGCGTTCCGCGAGATGAAAGACTGTCTCATCAAGCTGCCAACTCTAACCGCACCAAACAAAGGAGAACCTTTGGTTTTGTACCTCTCAGCTTCCGATAGGGCCGTCGGTGCCGTATTGCTGGTTGATCGACAAGGTGTCCAAACACCTGTGTATTATGTGTCCAGAACCCTAACCGACCCAGAAACAAGATACGCAATCATGGAAAAGCTCGTCCTTGCACTGATTCACGCATCGAGAAGGCTACGCCGATATTTCGCCAATCACGTCATCCACGTGTTAACAAATTACAATATTGGGAATATCCTAGCAAGGCCGGAAATATCAGGAAGGTTGGCCAAATGGGCGATAGAGCTAGGGGGACTCAACGTAGTCTTCAGACCACGACCGTCGATAAAAGGCCAAGTTTTGGCAGACTTCATGACGGAAGTCCCCGATGACAAAGACAGAGAGTGTAAGGCGATGGAGAAAGCAGAGAAAAAACAAATCGAAGAACCATGAATGCTGTATACTGACGGCGCGTCCAACGAAGATGGGGCAGGCGCGGGGCTGCGGCTAGTGAGCCCAGACAAAAACGAGTTCACCTACGCCATACGTCTAGACTTCAAGAGCACAAATAACGAGGCAGAGTATGAAGCCTTTTTGGCCGGCTTGCGCTTAGCAATCAAAATGGGAGTCCGACATATTGAGGCACATGTGGACTCCATGCTAGTGGCGGGCCAAATCAACGGTCAATACGAAGCCAAGGGCGACATCATGGCACTCTATCTCAACCAGGCAAAGACGTTGCTGCAAACTTTCTATTCTTACAAGGTGCACCACATAAACCGCAGCGAAAACAAGCCAGCAGACGCCTTAAGCAAGCTTGCGTCAACAAGTTTTCAACACCTAGCCAAAGACGTACGAATAGAAGTTTTAAGCAACCCGTCTGTGCCACTCCGAGAAGTCAGCGTCATCCAAACAGGAACCACGTCATGGATGACACCCATCATCATGTACTTACAGTCCGGGATACTCCCAGAAAATAAAGCCGAGGCGCGGAAAATCCAGTATAAATCAGAACACTATCAAATGGCGGATGGGATATTGTACCGAAAGTCATATCTCGGCCCCCTGCTGAGATGTGTTGACGCCGACGACGCAAATTATCTGATCCGGGAAGTACATGAGGGCATCTGCGGCATCCACGCCGGGCCACGCATGGTAGTGGCTAAAGTAATGAACGCCGGGTACTACTGGCCCGGAATGCACCTCGATGCCGTGAAAGAACTAAGGAAATGCAGCGGCTGCCAACGGCATGCACCAAAAACCATGCGCCCAAAAAACGAGTTGGTGCCTGTAACAACCGCATGGCCCTTTCAGCAATGGGGCATAGACATGGTGGGCCCCTTTCCAGAAGCTCCGGGGGCAGTCAAGTTTATCATCGTCGCGGTCGATTACTTCACCAAGTGGGTAGAAGCAAAAGCACTTGCGTCAACCACGTCGGCAGTCGTTAAACGATTTATCTGGGAACAAATCATATGCCGTTTCGGCCTGCCACTCCGAATCATCACCGACAATGGTACGAACTTTGCAGCAGATGATCTCGAACGATGGTTCAAGGAACTAAACATCGAACATACCTTCTCGTCGGTCGCACATCCGCAAGGGAATGGTCAAGTTGAAGCGGTCAACAAGAGCATCGTCGATGGCATCAAAGCAAGGCTCGGTGAAAAAAGACGAGGGTGGGTCGACGAGCTACCAAGCATATTGTGGGCCCATAGAACAATGCCCAAAACAAGCAATGGAGAAACACCCTTCAGCTTGGTCTATGGGTCCGAAGCTGTGATCCCAGCAGAAATCGGGCTCCCATCTCCAAGAATGCTCTCCATGAATCTGATCAATAACGAAGAAGAACGGAGGATCGACCTGGACCTCCTAGAAGAACGAAGGGAGATGGCTGCAATCAATGAAGCCAAGTACAAATCAATGCTTGAAAAGTATTACAACTCCCGCGTCCGGATCTGCACCTTCAACCCAGGCGATTATGTCTTAAGGGACAATGAAGCATCCAACGCAGAAAAACCAGGGAAACTGGCTCCCAAATGGGAAGGCCCATACATCATTGATGCGGTCCTCGGCAAGGGAGCATACAAGCTACGCACCATGAACGACAAAGAGGTTCCACGAACCTGGAACGCCCAACAGTTACGAAAATGCTACATATAAACATGTAATCGTATAGGGCGAATCGCCGACACATTTACTTAATACAAGAAGTGTTTGGCTACCTTTATTTCATGCAAATTTTTTTGTCACAACTGCATTTATTACTTCGGGCGTACACGAAAACATCAATGGCTCGACCATAGGAAACGTTGTAGACCTCCAAGGCTCGTCACAACCAAGTGAACGGCCGGGTCAGAAACACAACCAAAGCCTACAAAACGCCAAAAAACATAACTTCGTGCCCACATAAACACGAAAACATCGATAGCAAGGCAACTAAACATTGTAATGCTCCCAAGGCTGCAATCCCAGCCGAGCTCACACAATAACCTGCAACTCGATCACTTCGTATATCACATGCAAGCGCGCATACTTAAACGACAGAATAACAAACGTTGTCATAACACAACATCACCTGTCAGCGCCATCATTCATTCGTGACACCTAATCAAAGTAATTAAAACATGCACATATTATGACGATTTCAAAATTTGCATAAAATCAGAGTAACAAACAATCGTCAAAGTACACAAAAGTGCAAAGTAAGAAATTGTCTTGAAACATCATTACAAGCCCATACAAGGCTGTACGCGGCACACAGGCCGGAAATCCCAAACTAAGTGTGGCTGGAACCAGCACCACCCGCACCGCTAGCATCACCTTCTCCCAACGCCTTCTTTAACAAAGCTACCCCATCCGCTTTGAGGGCCAACTTACCAGCAGCCTTAACTACGGCAAAATCAAGCATTGCAAACTCTCGCCGTTTCTTCGCATACGCATTATCGCAATCAGCCTTATACAGCTCAAACTTGTAATCCTTCTCATTGTTTGCAGCAGCACACCTGCCTTCAGCATACCCATTCTTGCGGCCACTATTATAACCTGCCCCACCCAACTCAAACATGTATTGGGCAAGCTCAGGAGAATTCAGGATACGATCAGCAAGCTGCATGAAAAACAAGGTCGAATAAGATAGCAAAAAAAAAAAAAAAAAACTACACAAAAGTAGAAATAAAGGAAGACAGAAATAGAACAGGCAAAGAACATTACCAATGGAACACCGCGAGATAGCAGCCACCTACTATCAGCTGAAGCTTCTTCAGCAAGGAGCTCAGACGCACGGCATTCAGCCGTCTTCTCATCAAGAAGACGCTGAGCAGCCTCACATTCCGAAGCCTTCTCTTGCACAAGAAGCTCCAGCTTATCTATCCGCGCAATATACTCCTTCTCCTTCTTTTCCGCAGCAAGACGCGCTTGATGAGCCTCTTCCGCAAGAGCCGTCTTCTCACCGGACAGCCGCACAATAGCATCACGCTGCGACTGCATCTCCGCGTTTGTACGAGCACATGCCGACTCCCAATCCTTTTGTTTTTACTCGTTTAACTGTTTCTGCTCTTCAAACTTCCGCTCAGCCTCAGTAACCCGCCATTGCAAACCCTTCTGCTCTGTGTTAAATTTTTCCTTCTCTTCAGCAAATGCCTTCTTGGCCTCCTCAAACGCCATAGTTTCTTCTCCCATAGAACGCCACTCACGAAGAATCTCCTGAGAGGTGGCAAAGAAGTTAACCCCAGCCGTAACATGATCATCTATAAGGGCAAAGCGGCTACGGTTTTTCTGAAACATCCTCTCGGCAGGAGGAAGGGATAATGAGAAGAACTCCTGACAGTTCTGTAAATCATTCATGCGGGAGCCCTGAGTAAGGCCCCAACGGGGGACGTGCGGCAAATCATCGCAAGCTGGGTTACCCCAGGAATCACCAGGATTTTGTTCAAAATGCGGACTCCGCACAAAGCCAGAAGTGGCTCCACCTTCAACGGGAGGACGTTTTGTGTAAATGGTTTGTTGTGGAGTAGTCTCACTAGACTCCATCTCCACTTCAATACCTTTACCCTTATCAACTCCACCAGCATCACCACCAACATCACCACCAGCAGCGTCACCTCCCTCAAATATACCTTCAAACCCTTCACCGCCCTTCACAGTTACATCAGCATCATCTCGAGGAGGGGTCAAGCCAACAGTCCTCGAAGGAGGAGAGGTAGGTGGTGTAATCTGAGAAATATCCACTGACCGCGGCTTCTTGCTAGTCTTAGATTCTGCCACAAAATTCCAATTAGCAAAAAAGACAAAATGAAAGATGACAGAAACATACGCAGAAACTAAGTTACCAGGGCGGGAAGCAGAAGCCTCAAATATCTTCTCCAACAAATTCCCTCGACCCCCACTAAATACACCCAAATCAACCTCAGATTCAGAAGGGGCTGGGGGGGCATCCTTTTGAAGCTTGGCCTTCTTGGCCGCAAGAAGGGCAGCAGCTTGTTCATCAAGATGACGCTTATGATCATCAAGAGCCTTCTTCTTCATATGCTCAGATAAAGTGGCTTTATCATCAGGATCGGACCCTTGACGCACCTCCCCAGGGCCTAGGCCAGACAATGTATCAGACACTACCACATAATCTAGATAAGGAAGAGTAGAAGGTTGCTTACGAGAAGATCCTGCAGCTCCACCCTCTTTCTTCCCTTCCCTTCTTACAGATTTCTCCGTCCTTGCCCTCTTCCTCGTCTCCAACTGGGCAGACGGATCAACAGATGCCTCCGCATCGTCATCATCCCCAGCAAACCCATGAACCGGCTCAGCAACACCACCAGGCGTGGTACCTGCACGCGCGGAATGAGATATTAGATCTTCAACATCCCGGTCAGAACTTCCACTAGAAAGGATAACGACTTCCTCTCGACCAGAGTCGACCAAGTCGTCCTCATCATCCTCACCAAGAACTTCATTGGCGTATCCACTCAAACTCGCATCGGTAGGATGAAGAAAACGGTCATGTATTTGCTCCAACCACGTTGGATTCCCATCAGCTTGGATAGCTTCAACCATGGCACCCGCTGATTTCGGGTCCAAGGCATTCAGCAAACTATAACCAACTGCAAAGTGGAAACAAAATAAGGACACATAATAAAAATAAAGGGAAATAATCAAGGGATGAGACATGAAAGAACAATACATTTGCCCTTATGGCTATACGCAGGCTGACCCAACGGATGTTTAGGAACCCACAACATACTCATCCCTGCACCAACCAAGGCCATCTCATCCAGTTGAGAAATAGCCGTCGGCTTCGCAGTTATCTTCTTAAACCAGTCTTGATCACCATAGTTGGGAAGAACATCCACCCTAGGAACCCCTTGTTCCACATGCCTATACGACATATCCGTCGGAATCACACCGCGACGGATATAGAAAAACTTTTGCTTCCAGTCATGAATACCCTTTATTGGCACCGAACACACCTGAGCAACCCCCATCCTAGCCTGGAAAGAGTAGAACCCACTGGAATACGAAACACTATAAAAAGTGTTGAACATTGGAAACGTCGGTTCAACTCGATAAGACCGGCAAACAAACTCGAAGTGAGTAATCCGGGGAAGCCCAATAGCATTTATTTGAGAAATATGAAGACCATAACCTCTCAGAACGTCAGCAACAAACTTCGTAATGGGCAACCTAAAATTGCCTTCTCGAAAAAAAGCAGCGTATAAAGTGATAAAACCAGGGGGGGCATCCAGGGCAGTACATCCAGACGGAGGATATCGAGCCCCCCACTCAGGTCGAAAGTTATGTCCTCTAACGAGGTTCTGGAATTCATCTTCTTTCCAGTTAATCTGGGCCTGGTCAGGACCAGGAGGCGCTCTACTCTTATGTTTCCTCTTCTTTTGAGTAGGATTCTTATCCGCCATGATAAAAATCAAGAAGAAAACAACTTGGAAAACGGTGAAAGATAGAGCAAAGGAGAAGAAGGTGGAGAGAAATTGCACTGAGAATTTGAAAGTGAAAGAAGAAAGTGAATAACCGCTCTGCTATTTATACTCATCGCATTAAATGCGAGGGATAGTGGAACGTCAGGAGGCAGGAAAAGTAACCAATAGATGGCCGACACGTCAGAGGAAAGAGAAGACGTCGGCTCATTTTTCGGGAAGCATGGGCGACAGGGTCTGCTGATGTGACAGAAAGTCACTGCAAAAGCAACTGTTCACCTCCGAAAAGACAGGGACGTCAGACGGTCACACCAAACGTTTCCCCATAACCACCAAACTTCCAACAGAAGAAAGCAAAAGAGGGCCAAAACCCATGCGGCATGCGTCCATTTGGCTCACCTTTTCAAAAGGGCCAAAACCCATGCGGCATGCGTCCATTTGGCTCACTTTTTTTCAAAGGGCCAAAACCCATGCGGCATGCGTCCATTTGGCTCACCTTTTCCAAAGGGCCAAAACCCATGCGGCATGCGTCCATTTGGCTCACTTTTTTAAAGGGCCAAAACCCATGCGGCATGCGTCCATTTGGCTCACTTTTTTCAAAGGGCCAAAACCCATGCGGCATGCGTCCATTTGGCTCACTTTTTTAAAGGGGCCAAAACCCATGCGGCATGCGTCCATTTGGCTCACTTTTTTCAAAGTGCCAAAACCCATGCGGCATGCGTCCATTTGGCTCACTTTTTTCAAAGGGCCAAAACCCATGCGGCATGCGTCCATTTGGCTCACTTTTTTCAAAAGGCCAAGACCCACGCGGCATGCGTCCACTCGGCTCAATTTATATCCACCAACTCCAACGCGATGCATAAAAACCACAACTCTCATAAGTCCAGAATCCCTCCTAGACGATCAACTCAACTAGAAGGCACACTGGACTGGGGGGACTTGAAGAGGTATGGTCCCAATTCCCTGCCTACATGGCAGGGACCACACCACTTCTTGTGCACACAAGGCATCCACATCATCTGGATCTTCTAGAAGCTTCCAGAAGACAGCCGGACAAGGCCCGGCTGGCATTAAAGATGCCTCGCCCAACATCAAGGACAATATGTGGCACCATACACAGGAGGCCACATGGGCCTGCGACAATCCAGGGAGCAGGGCTGACATGACCAGTACGAGGTGCCCAACACCGTCGAATGCAGGGACGCCACGTGTACCACTATGCCGCCCCTGACAGAGCAGACCAAGAGGATATTCCCCTTGGTCGGACAGCTGGCGCGCACCCACAGCTGGCACAGCTGCTTCCTCCTTCTTCACCCTCCGGCTATAAATAGAACCCTTCATCATTCAGGTTAAGGATCTTGGCTCTCTTTACTCACTCTATACACACACTGTTTTATTCATCTCGGAACAGTACTTATTCTCACGCCGGAGCCTGGTTAAGAGGGAAAACCTCCCTTTCCCCTCTTAACGAGACTAACGGTGTTTACTGTTTTGCAGATCCCAAGCCTTTGATACGAGCAAGAGAAGAGGTTGAACCCCATCAGTGAAACGACCCCCTTGGTTATCCTTTGTGTTAACCATTGTTTCAACAATAATATTAACCAAAATAGTATCTAAACATGTTCATTTCGTCGTGGCTACGACTCGGCTCTGAAAATCAATATTGTAATGATAAAAAAGTACATTGTAAGTTAAAAATTCACGATCGTTACATTGTAAGTTAAATAAACAATAATATCTAAACATGTTCATTTCGTTGTGGCTATGATTTGACATGAACTTTTTTCTTCTTGTTTATTTAATCTAAGGTCAGTTGTTGATACTTCCATTCATTGTCTATAAGGTCACTTGACTTGTTGATATTTCCATGCATTGTCTCAGTGTAAAGGTAATGTAGTTTAACCAATGTAAGTATTTTCTATCAGCATAGATAAGGCAGTTTAACCAATATCTTTGATTTCTTGTAGTTTAAAATCAATTATTATGGGTAAAAGTTAAAAACAACTTTATTATAACCTCCTAGTAACGTCATTATACCTTCAAATGCCCGTGTCTCCATTCACATTTCATTTATGCTATGACCACATTATCTTTTATAAATGACTGCACGAACTCACAATAATCATTTTCTTTTTCTTTTGAGGAATTGGTCTGTAATAATCTCTATTAGACGTCATTGGCCATTGCCAGTCTCACCTTTGAATATTCTTCATGCCAGTGAGTGGTGGTTAAGTATGTGTACGCTTCTACCCATTCTTAACCATTCTTTGATTATGCTTTGTTTTCCTTCTATAGGTATGACCCGTGAGAAAAAAAAACACATATGACCCAATTTGACTAAAAAATATGCTTATTTTAATGGTAAAAATATGTTAGGGGCGTGAACCAAATTTAATTCTTTGGTGCATAATGCGTGGCATACTTCTAGTACGTACAACATTTTTTCTCCGGACAGTCATACTTAATGTTATTACGATCACTTAAGGGTCCTTAGCATTACGCTTTTCTCATTTTTCTAGTCGACGACGTTATTCAATATCCAGAGTGTCGATAAGAGCTTTAATCTGAAATAGATACCTTTATTTTTTCTTAATTATAAAACATATACACAATACACTTTTGAGCTCATGCCCTTGTGAAACATGTCTCCTGTAATATTCCGAATAGTTTTACTGAGGTAATATAATAACATGAATACCAAAGACATTGTAATAGTATCCGTTTGATTGGTTGAGGTTTACATGTGTGTCAATGCTAATACTTTAGGCAAATTGTGTTTTTAATAAATAAAAGTATAATTCACTGACCAATAATAATCCATACAGGCTATGTGACCAACAACAGTTGTAACTTTCACTTTGTCACCAAGATAATCATACTCAGGAAAAGCAACAACACATGCATTGGCGAAGCATAGTGGGGGCGGAGGGGGCGACTGACCCCCCGAACTTTTCGCCCAATAGTAGAGAGTATGTAGTTTTCGTATAGAAATTTTTTAGTATATACGTTTTCGACCCCCTCCCCCCCCCCCATTTTGTAGAAATTTTTGGCTATATACGTTTTCGACCCCACAGTCAGAAATCTTAAACTTCGCCACTTACCACAGGCCCGTAACATTCATTTATGCCATTTCTATTGAAGATAATCTTCAAATTACAGTTTCAGCATTATTTAGTATATTTGGATTGGGATAGAAAGTAGTCAATTGTTCATTAGAAACACACATGCTTATTTTTTCATTAAAGTGAGATTGTTCTTGATTACAATAGTGAAAGTTAAAAGAGCCACTAGTAACATTGTTAAATATAAATTATTTAATCAAATTAATTCAAAACTTGATTTTTTAGTTGCCATTTCTGTATTTATATATCTGGGTCAGGATATACTAGGAAGTTTTTTTGGCTAGGAAGACTAGAAGTAATCTTAACCATCAATTGATTAATCAAGGGCTTGGATTAAATGAGTGTAATTGATAAAAAAACAAGCAGGTGCGTGAGTTTTTGTAGGGTAGTCAATCCAAATCAATAGTTTCTCTCTCCTCCAATTCCCCTCTCGGTTTTTTAAACGTTAATAACTCTTTCATACGACATCATTCTTTTTTATAAAAATTGCACAAAAAAACGAGTGTTTTTTATCTTTAAAACAAGTAAACTATTGCTATATTTAAAAAAAAATCGAAAACCTAGATGCGCAAAACGCAATAGACAAAAAAACATAAAAAATGACTTTTTTCTAACAACGCAATTGACAAAAAAAACACAAAGAAATTCCTTATTTCTAAAACACAATAGACAAAAAACACAAAAGAAATGTGTTATTTCTAAAACGCAATAACTGAAAAACACAAAGAAATGTCTTGTTTTGTAAAACGCAATAGCCTAAAAACACAAAGAAATGTCTTATTTCTAAAAAGCAATGGACAGAAAACACAAAGAAATGTCTTTTTTTCTAAAACGCAATGGTCAGAAAACACAAAAAAATGTCTTTTTTTCTAAAACGCAATGGCCAGAAAACACCTTATTTCGAAAACGCAATGGTCAGAAATGTAACGCCCTGCTTTTTCATACTTTCCATAATTAGAAAGCTCGCCTTGTAATGCTATTTTTGGAAATCTCGTATTATTGTAGTCGTCTTTTCGTTGTAAAATCCGAGACTTGGATCATAAATAAAATTCGTATTTCTTTAAATTCACCATCTACATATTCATACATGTTCATATGTTGGAATTCATTGTACATCGAATCCTTATTTGTAATCCATACTTATACGATACTTATTCACGATGCATGTCCATGCTTGTCCTCAAATTGTTGATACCTAAAAACCCCTAATAATATGCTTATTTATACAACGGTTAATCATCTAATATGTGACATATACTTGTCACTTACAAACATGTTACATACTTGTACATTACACTTTTTACCTAGTTAAATCATGTTTTATTTCATATTTCACCTTGTTACAAGTTAGGGGAAACATTGTTGCATATTATTACACAACTTAATTAACAAAATTACTCATTATAATGTTTTAAAAAAATAAAAAAAATAAAGAAATATGGCAGCCCCAATTCAGCAAAATTCAGCCCCATATAGTTGGGTTTTGTGGGCTAGTTTCAAGGTGTAACCCCTTCTAAACACTTCCAAAGCCCAACCCATTGAAACCCTAATCCTTCCCCCCTATAAATACCACTTATAACCAGTCTCCCTACCACTTTTGCAACACTAAAAACTCTCAAAACATCCTCCAAACCGTAGCTGAAAGCAAAGGTTCGAGCAGATTGACACCCCTTCACGAAAATGAGCATAACTCACTCAATTCTTATCCGATTCACTCGATTCTTTTTCCTACTACTTTGTATTGACCTTATCTACGTTTCCATGGGTTTTTCATAGTAAATAAGTCCCTGGAACTCCAGCAAAAAGGCTCCAAAGTCCACTGATTGTTTTTGTTTTCATGAAATCCTTTTTATTTCTTACCAAACTTGAGTCTATCTCATCTCAAACCTATGTCCTAATGCTTACAACACTTTAGTGGTTGGTTAGGCTTAAAAACAAGGTTGAGACACTTAAAAATCAGAGGATTAAACCTCATAAACTTGGTGTTTTGTTTAGGGTTTTTAACCCACAAGTCATGTCAAACTTAGTCTTTGATACATGAGTGATTATGGAACAACTTGGGTTGTCCAAACATACAATCCTCACATGATTTGATGATTTCTATTAGTTAGTTTACTTTACATACTTGTAATGACCTTAGTTCATGACCCTCCTTGGTTATTTTTACATCAAGTGTAGTGGTGAACATCAAAGGGGTACCTAAATGGAAGCCTTGTCTTCCTACCCCATCCATGACACCCATGACCCAACTTGAGGTACCTAAATGAAGATGTAATGTTCTACCTCTTACTTGAATACTTGAACATTTGGACTTAATAATATGTGTATAATATACGACCTAAATACTATTTATGTACACTCGAATATTTGATGTTGAAATCATATTCATTTGTCAAAGTAGTAGGTTATCATCTAAGGACCTAAACCTTGTTATGATTCTTATGGGTGTTCAACTCATAAAATCATTATAACCCTTGTGGTTACCAAGTGTCATACAAGTGTTATGTGGGAAGATGAATATTTTGGTATAATATTTTCATGTCACTTTCATTCCGAATCTCGACTCTAAACATGCTTGAACTTAAACCCTTACGCATTCAACCTTCCAACCTCGTCAACTTTGTCACATTGGATAATCGGAAAGCATATGCAAACTTTGTGAGTATACTCGTAACCCCCTTTTTATGTTTACCACTTTTTGGGGTGTAACATGTTTTACTATTAAACTACACTTAAACGTATTCTTTATGCAATGCACAAAACAATCCTTATAAATGAATACTATGGTATGATACTTGATGCTTACGTGGACCATACTTATGTGATATGTTTTAGTCATTAGCTCTCACGAGCCTCCCTTCGACATGTATAGCGCTATAGGAGTAACGCACCGCCCCCCTTAAACTTGGGTCAT
The DNA here is from genome assembly GCF_002127325.2 of Helianthus annuus. NCBI lineage: Eukaryota > Viridiplantae > Streptophyta > Magnoliopsida > Asterales > Asteraceae > Helianthus > Helianthus annuus. The sequence goes on along the minus strand of NC_035438.2, from coordinate 132,712,272 downwards.
GTTGAATTAATTAAACTTTCTTGCGTAAAAAGAGGTTGGCTAGAAATATTGCATGCCACGCTAGGTTGATCTCGTATAGACTAAGTTGCCATGTGGATTCGTTTTAAACTTTTAAACTTATACTTATACTTATGCTTAAAATTGTATACTCGCCTTTGCTTTTGCATTGAATTGTATTTTAAGCATGTTACAGGTTGATGATGATGATGCTATGAAAAGAAGTAGCGTTGATGCCTAGATACACATTTAGACGTTTAGGTTTAATATGTTGTATCAATTTTGCTTGTGTTGTTATGTACTTCTTTTGAACTTGTTGTATTTGAATTTCTTGTAATGTTGACAATTTACTTTATGAAATGAAATCGGATTATTAAAATATTATCACAAATAGCGTTATGATGTCTCTAGCAATCTTCACACTTCGTCTCATCTCGATGTTTCCGCCATTGGTTGGGGTGTGATAGATTGGTATCAGAGCCATAACTATAGGGAATTAGGAAAAGTAGGAATGCTTTAGCCTAGTCTATAGTTTTAGAGCCTTATTCTTATGCTTTGCTTGAAGCTACTTGCATGCTACTTTATGTACTCTTATTTATTCTCTTTTGATCTTTTGAGCATATATGTCGCTTACGTGTTAACACTTGACATGCTATACTTGCTTTATTATGTGCTAATATATGTTTTATTGTCCCACTCATTATGTGCTATTCTTAATATGCTTCATTGTTCGTTTATATTTTTTTGTTTATTCCTTTAACATACTCTTTCCCCTCATGCATTTTACTCGACTATTCTAAATCCGTAAACACTCGTATTACACAAATGAGACAAATTCACCAAAATAGGCGTGAAACCCACAATTTGGTGAACGACTCTCAACCTACCCATTCTTTTTACACGAGATATCGCCATTAAGCTAGGAGTGAAATCCGCATCTTAATGGTAAATCTCAAATTTCAAATTCTAGTGGACCCTCGTCAACATGTCGAAATTAAATTTTGACCCGACGAGTACCAACCACACTTAGGATACGAAATCGTCAAGTTAGGGGTGAAACCCGCACCTTGTCGACTAGTTCCACTCCTTGGTACTTTTTTTTTCATAAATCCCGCCAAGTCTCGAAATTTCGATTGATTTGGGACATGTAGTAACCGGAAGGGTAAATACCGTTAACCGACTTGTCGGCGAGAGTATTTTACCTATTAGGCCAAAGCATGCTCCTCAAATTCAAAAGACTTTTCGACCACTTTCGTTAGTCAAAGTTCCGTTTTGGAACCATCCAAATTTTGATCAACATGTGTTTCTATTATTTATTTTATACGATGCAATCCTTCAAACTCGAGTTTACTTTCGATATTCTCTTTTCACACACACAACATATTGAATCTTTTCCATACATTTATATATATGCATGATTTTCATATAATTTAAATTCATATTCCTTGTAACGACTAGTGGAGACATATCATTGAGATTGGAGTGATTTCCTTACCTTGACGATTAACTCCACTCCCCTTTACTTAAAACGACCTCACCAACGAGTTAGGGGTGATTCCCTTACCTAGGTGATCGTTACCAAAACGTCTATTCAAAAATATCTTATTATGCAAACTCGATCATATTTTATACCCAAATTGTTTATCATTATTCAAAATACCCACTCATACCGATTTCAAAATGCATTGTTTTATCAAACGTACTTCTTATTCTACAATCTATTTTCACTCAACTCATATACGCGAAATTCATAATCATGTCTTAAAACGTTTTATTGCTCGAACTTCAAAACTTTACGAAATGCTACCTATCAATTTAATCGGCTTAATGAAACTCTTGCCCATGAACTTCATATTCGACTTAATCACTAAAACATGCTCACCTTCTACTTTTAATCAAAATCCAACCAACCTTTCTCAAATACTTATAAGATCTTATAGAAGTTATATGATTGTTTTACCAAATACCCTTTTCAACATCAACAAATCATTTGTTAATTTTTTTAATCACTAAGTCCTTTTGCTAAATTTCTCTTCTAAGGATCCTAGTTTTCACAAGAACCTCCTAGATTCATAATTTCTTCTTTGATGAAACGAACTTACTTTTTAACGAAAACCTTTTTCCTACACCAATTTACAAAACACGTGCGCAAGAAGACTTCATAGGGACCGACCATTTTTTTCGGATTACGTAAACCCTTTTAAACAAAATTAGCATTTCTATTTGTTACAAAATACGTTATGCATAACCAACGAGTACTTTATGTTCCTTTACATATACAAACTATATTCTACCTTTCAAACCAGGCTCAATCTAATTTTGATTCGATAAACTCAACGTTTTGTTGGAACAACTATACATGCACATCGTCATACACGTTTTAGTCGATATCTCGCGATAACACCATTTATATCGTTCGTATCTACATACTTAGCCTTTCTAAACCGCAATGCCTCAACGTACACTATATACGCAATATTTATTTTTTTTATACCTACACCTATGTTCATACGTTTTATGCTTGTACTTATACGCATACTACTTATACGTTTTACGCTTCTGCTTATACACATACTACTTACACGTTTTATGTTTATGCTCATACATACATGCGTATTCATACTTAAACTTATGCTCATACTTTCATCCTTACTCATGGTTCATACATTCGTACCTATACGCGAGCGTAACCTGAGGGATTCGCTTGCGTGGGTCCCACACATACTTAAACATGGACTTGCTTATATACTATATTCTTGTACGTACACATTCTAAACTTTTTATGTATACCCCGATTCATACACAACTAGTACAAGCTATGCGGACCATGCGACGATCAAAATAATCACGGGTGCACACGGGATTATAGTGATAGGCGTATGAGAACCATAGAGTGTGCTACTGCGTATGGTAATACACGGAACGTAACATGACACTGAAGACGAAACGGACGTAACGTGGTCAAAACATGGTGGATACGCCGCTGGTACTTCCTATATATAAGTGTTTTCACCATGTTACTAAAATTTCGTAAAACGTGCCATGGGAAATTCAGTGTTTTACAGACCTCTTGGACCTAACACAAGCTTTAAGCAACTCACAAACACATTATGTCCGATTATCCATGACGAGACTTCATCCTTAACATGGTACTTTCATCTATCTAATGCCCATATCATTTGTATACTTGCGTTCATTTAGTGTCAATTGTTCGCCCCATGCTCCTATTTCCTTCCTTTCATACGAACCTCGTTCACAATCAAGCTCGTTTAAGCATTCAAATCCTAACTTATCTTATTACCCTTAGAACTTTCTAATTTTTAGCCATTTCAAATCGTTTTACCTATACCTATTTACCCCTGCTTATGCCTCAAACCCATTTCGGCTCGACAAATCATTTTACAAACTTATCTTTATCTTCCCAAAATCTTGTACTTTTCAAAACGTTTCAAAATCTCAAGTCTCGAACTGTTACCAAAACTCTTTAAACCTACCTCTTAAATAAATTTCGGGACGAAATTTCCTAAAGGAGGGGAGACTGTAACGCCCTGCTTTTTCATACTTTCCATAATTAGAAAGCTCGCCTTGTAATGCTATTTTTGGAAATCTCGTATTATTGTAGTCGTCTTTTCGTTGTAAAATCCGAGACTTGGATCATAAATAAAATTCGTATTTCTTTAAATTCACCATCTACATATTCATACATGTTCATACGTTGGAATTCATTGTACATCGAATCCTTATTTGTAATTGTAGGTCCCTCGGAGGTTGAGGATAAACCTATTCCTTGTTATGTTTAACACACTAGCAAGTGCGGAATCCAAGCTAGAGTGCAAACCGGAGTTTAGATGAAAGCAAAGATTACAAAGAGAAAGAGTAGACAAGCAAAGTATCAAAGTTTTCTCTAGTATTTCAGTGGACACGGTTACAGCCCTTGACCAAACTGAAATGCTCTCTTACAAGACCTTGGGTTCACTCACAAAAGCTCTCCAATCTATCCGAATGACTAACTGTGAAGTGAAAACCCTCATGGGATATATATACCCATATCAGACAGACATGCACGAAGGATCAGGCATTCTGGTCGAAGGATCATCTATCGACCAGAATTACCATCGAAAGATATCGAAGGATCCAAACATACCTCGAAGGATGGTATATCCTTCGAGGTCCATAAGTATCCATCGAAAGATCATCTTTCGAGGTCATCGAAGGATACAATCCATCCTTCGATGACATCCTTCGAAGCATACAAGTTTTACACACTAAGTGTTGACTGTTTGGCCAAGTCAAACCAGGAGGATGGTTGACTTGGTCAAATACACATTCCAACACATAAACAAACATTACAAAAGACATAAACACGACAAACAAAAGACATCGTTTTATACATTACAAAATACAGACAAAGTACAGACACAAGTGCACCAACAAACTCCCCCTTGGCTGTAGCTTTGTCTCGGTCTTCATGTCTTAAGTCTCGAGCGTCCTTTCCACTGTCAGATGATGTGACAACCATGCACTTCCTGCGTTGACCAGCAGATTGAAGCAGTATCGGGCCATCCTTTGAAACTTCATAGCTTGATCTCGATCTTGAACTAAATAGTTTATCTCATGATCCTTCAAGACAATAATATCCGATCTGGACATATTTGTAATCCACATCGGATCTATTATCCTGAAGTTCTCCCGATTATCTCTGAAGAGGATCACCGCTTCTCCAGTATCAGCATCGTAAACCCAGCAACGGAAGTTTTCAAGAAAGTCAGTCTTCATCTTCAGTAACGGAATCTTCTTCATCACCTTGGGAGGATCGTATACCAAACGATAACGAGCGGTGTTTGTTTCTGGATCAAGTGTGAACCTGATCTGCTCGTATCTTGGAAACTGAGGCTTGTACAGAGGATCCTTCCAACCCAATCTCCTTTCTAACCTGATTTTCTTAGCGAATAGATCCACCATCTGTTCTTTAGCTCGATTGATTACATCAAGCTGGGCTAACACTGCAACATCATAATATGGAAGTGTGAGAATACTGAGGAGAGTTCTAAAATACTGAAGACCCGTTTCTCTTTTCACGACCATGCAGTGAAGATCTTTGACAAACATCCAGCTAATGATGCGACCCCGAGCCTGATTTTTCTCCAGCATCATATAGTTAGCCTGTTCCAATGGAGCGAGCGGAGGAGGATTCCTAGCAAGGAAATCCGCTCGCCATTCATTAACTGTTTTCTCACGGCTTTCCTGAGCTGATGGCGAATCAGAAGAAAGATTGGCGAACTCTGCAGTCTTTTCAGCAACAAGGTCATCATCAAGGGCATTCACCTCCGCATTGTCCTTTCCAACATATACAGGACGTTCAGGATCAGAACTGATGAAGATTTCTTCAATTGTGGAGAAATCAGTTTGATCCTGTACCAGCGGAGTAGCATCTATCATACACACAGCAACTTCATCCAAATCAGTCAAAATCGAAATCTGTTCATCAGTCATCTCAGAAATAAACTCTCCCTCTTCCAGCAGTTCACCCGTCACAGGATGATGTTTCTGAGCACTTGAAGATTCAGGGAGATCTGTAGTAAATGTTTCCGGTTCCAGGCTAATCTTTTCAGGGTCTACAGACATTTCCAGTGTTTCAGTCTGCTCAGTTGGGCCTGTAGAAGCTGTAGGAGGAGCAGACGGAGTATCTTGAGGAGTACCAGATCCGCCTGCAGCACCAGATGCAGTTTCACCGGAGCCTGAGGCAGTTGTTTGATCTGGATTAGCAGCATCATCATCCTGATCATCCTCACGTCTTGAGGGAACTATCCCTAAGGTTTTGCACCTTTCATTCCACAATGTACCAACCATCGAATGAACCTTATTGAAGTTTGTATACATGGGTTTGAAGGCTTCCATCAGTCTATCATCACGACTACTAACCTTTTCCCTTAACGCCTTCGCCTGAGTCTCCAAGTTAGTACTATGCCTCTTCATAATTTCCACTTCCCTATCTCGTGCCCTGTTTGCCTCTTTTAACCTTTCGATTTCATCAGCCTGTTCCTTGATCTTAATATTCTGAGTTTCAACAATTTTACACAGATGATTGTGTGCCATTGCATCCTGTTTACGCTGGACACGATATTCTTCAATAGTTCTTGTGTGTCGACCAACTATAGATCCCAATTCACTGACTTGTTCAATCAGGAATTGTATCTTGTCAGCTTCAGAAAATCCAGACAAGGTTTCTGCCAGAGTTGGCCTTGAAGGCTAAGGTCTTGAAGAACCAGACTGACCAGCCTGACCCGAGGCACCTGTAGGACCAGTAATAGTGAGAGGGGGTCGAGCATGTGTACATGAGGTGGGAGTTTCAGGTGGCTGTTGATCAACAGTCACCTGTCGTGTCCCAGAAGACCTCTGAGGAGAAGACATTAACTCCAGCGTCTCTTTTTCAGTAAATTGATCACCAGAGGAAGGAACCTGCTGCTCAGGAGCAGATGAAGGCTGGACAGAGACAGGAACAGAGGAATCACCAGCAGCTTTCTTTTTCAGCTTTCTTTCCTGTAAGTACTATGTCTATTAAAGAACGAAATTTTTGGGTTCATATTTTCCGCTGTGTTGTATTTTTTTTAAGTTATTACAAGTTAGTCTTACAGGGAATTGTTCATAATACGAATGGGTCATGCCCGATTTTTGTTAAATTATAGCATGATAATATTACTTTCGGATTAAGAATTTTGGGCGTTACAAGTTGGTATCAGAGCCCTGGTTTGAGCGAAATCAAGTATGAGGAGGTAAATACTTGAACTCAAACCTGTGTGCTCTTGTGACAAGAAACCTGTACAATCCAAGACTCGATCAAGATCTAAGGGTAGAAGCCAAGGTAAGTATGTCCTTAAGTATATATTGGAAGATAATTAACAATATGTTATGTGTAAGGTAGGCATGGTTGCTTGGAAGGAATGATTTGTGGATGCGGTCTAGCACCGGCACCAAGGTATGTAATATGACATATTGACCCAGGTATATATATCTAATATATGTAAGTACATGTGATGGTAAAACCTATCAATGAAAGGAAAATTTTAAATAAAAAAAATGGTAAGAAGGGTAATGAAGTTTTGGAATTGTTATACGTGCCGAAACCTAATTCTTCGGACATAAGGTGACAATTACACGAAGACACGAAACTAGTATGTTGATTGTGTACCTGGCCAGTACACAAGAAACATATGACGTTCGTGAGCCCGTGATAATTGTTACAGGTGTGTCCGTTAGAATTGGGTAGCAGGTGGGCGTATGGGTGAAATGGGTAGTAAGACTATCAGGAGATTTAGAGTAATACGTAAGAGTGAAAAGTGCGAATGATAAGAAGGAAGAATGTTGAATCCGTAAGAAAGTACGAATCAACAATGTATGAATGCAATGCTTGAATCCGCGAGACGGATTCAAGGGATGAAAGGCGTAAATGATCTGTTTGAATCCGCGAGACGGATTCAAAGAATGAAAGATATGAATGCAATGCCTGAATCCGCGAGACGGATTCAAGGAATGAAAAGCACGAATGAAATGTTTGAATCCGAGAGGCGGATTCAAAGAACGAAAGATATAAATGCAATGTTTGAATCCGCGAGACGGATTCAAAAGATAGAAGGTACGAAAGGTATGAATAATGTGTTCGAATCCGTGAAACAGATTTAAGATACAAAAGACGGAACTAGTCTACGTGAGAAGAAGTCGATAGCTTGACCATGTATGTGTCAAACAAGTCATATAAGTAAATGTAAAGCAAATGAACAAAAGAATGATAGGAATGAAAATATCCGAATGTGTAAGTAATTACGGACCAGACAAGTAAATATTTCTTAAGTGATATGATTCAAATTATGCTTAAATTTTCATGTATAGATATATGAATATATTTATGCAAATGCGTTGTATGCAAGAATGGTCGAAAGGATAAATGGGTCATACGGTCAGATGGCGATTGCCATTTGAACTCGTTAGTTAATGTTTTGATATGTTAAGTTTTGTAAGGTGAGATTGATGAATGGACACGCAATGTCATCAATCGGAAAGGAATGATCACCGTAAGATAAGGATGGCGAATCAATGGAATCTACTTCCGTCAGATATCATAGTGTGATAAACCTATCAAGATCAGTGAAAGAATTCTCATAAGCGGAAGCTCATTACCCGGATGAATGAGATCAATCCTGGGATGGGTTGAATTTGTAATGAAGTGGTCGGTTCGCTTTCGCGGGTCGTGGCATTATTCCAAAATAGTAAGGTTAGTGAATTGTTTAATATGTGAATTTAAGTATAAAGTTAGGAATTGAATTAGTACCTCCGCACGAGCCAGTGGTAAAGCAAGATGTGATATGATGAGGAAGGGTTGACTTTTAGAAGTAGGCTAAGAATGAGTTTTAAATCTGGCTTAAGTAGTAGACAGTGCATGTATGAGTAAGAAGGTAGAAGTAAAACTCCAAATATATACGAAATTGTTAGAACTAATACTAACGGTGAATGTGGTAGCAAGTTCATATGAACTTCATTTTGCTTTTATGTAAATCATGGTAGAAAACCCTTGGGATTGCTTCTAGTTTGCACACTTTAGTTCTAGTACGATAATGTGATGGTACGATTATATCTACTCATGAATAAGACTTTTACAAAGATCCTGAATGTATTCATGTGGTATTGAGCATCGTGAATGGATAGATGAAAAAGTAAGAATAGTATTGGTCTACCAAGAATGAGAAAGGTTTCGGGGACGAAACCTCCTTTAAGGGGGGTAGACTTGTAACACCCCAAAACCCGAACGTATAACTCACTAATAAGATTATGAAAAATGTTTAAATAAACATGTTGTATAAGAATGAATAGAAGATATAACTTAGTTAGAATAAATGTGAAATATTGCATTATAAAATAAACTATGACCAAAGTTTAGGCAAACATATAAATGGAGGGGCTAAACATGTACAAGGAAAAAGATATTTACTAAAAGCAAAATAAGGAAAAAACAAACACACACATCTGGCGTGTGTGTGTGTGTCGCCCCAAGCAGGAGAAAAAGAGGAGAAACCCTAAAATCCTTGAAGTTGCAAAATTGAGAAGGGAAATTGAAGCTAATCATATGCATGAATCTGAATGTGCAACCATTTAACCCTACTAAACAAGTGGTAAGTTGTAGAATTTCGATTTGATGATCATTGATGAGACGGGTTGTGTTTAATCCTTGAGCCTATGTGAAATTAGAATGGTAATGAACTAGAATCATCTCATGAAACATGAATTGTGTTCGAATTTCTGATTATATTGATGATTTAATGAAAACCCACTTGTAAAAGTAATTTTATGAAGTTGATGATGTTGCATGTGCTAAATCAAGTATAGTTTTGATATATATATGAAGTTGGATATTGTGGATTATTGTTAATAGCCTTGATTTAGGATGAAAGTTATGTGAGGTTAATGGAATTTGATGATTTTGATATGAACTAGTAAGAATATGCAAAGAATGCTTGTACATTATGCTTAGATAGTGGTACGCACACAAAGTGTTTGATAAAATGCCTACATGAAACTTGAATTGATTCAAGTTTGTGTTAAAAAGTTAGTAAATTCGTCACTTTTGACAGCCTAAGATAGTCATCTTGTAAAGGCCGTATCTCATTCGTTATTAGGAGTTAGACAACGAGCCTTATATCGTTGAAAAGCTTGTTTCGCATATTACAATTCTTATTTGGTCACAGGAGGCTGGTTATGAGATTTAGTGGGTCAAAACAGCATGAAAAGTTAGTAAATTCGTCACTTTTGACAGCCCTAGATAGTCATCTTGTAAAGGCCGTATCTCATTCGTTATTAGGAGTTAGACAACGAGTCTTATATCGTTGAAAAGCTTGTTTCGCATATTACAATTCTTATTTGGTCACAAGAGGCTGGTTATGGGATTTAGTGGGTCAAAACAGCATGAAAAGTTAGTAAATTCGTCACTTTTGACAACCCTAGATAGTCATCTTGTAAAGGCCGTATCTCATTCGTTATTAGGAGTTAGACAACGAGCCTTATATCGTTGAAAAGCTTGTTTCGCATGTTACAATTCTTATTTGAAAGTCGAAGTCAGATTACGTGATTAAGAAGGGGGAAAGTGACCCCGAACAGCTGCTGCGTGAAAAATGCAGCAATGAAAATAATGTGTTTTATGAACTTAAAACATATGATTTTCTAGTCACCAATTTACTAAACACTAAATATTGCTTCGGGTGAATGTTTACAGTTGTTAAGGTGTGTTTAAAGCGTTACTATGTGTAAAATTGGCGTTAATGTATAGCAAGTAAGGATGGTAAAATCATGTTGTTCATGTACCCCAAATATGGTCGTCTAGTATGGAATCCCGAAAGCTTTAGTATATGTAGTATTGATATTATGTATGTGTGTGTATGTAATGGATTGATCATGTGGTTGTAAGCATGTTACATCATGAATATGAAGTGTATATAATGCCATTGTTATAGCTTAATATGATGACACGGATATATGAGGTTAAGTCGAAAGTCCATAAGATGGGTCGTTGACTTTTGAAAGTCAAACCTTGCATAAGTAGTATGGCTAGACTCTTGTCAAATTTCAATGCTATAAAGTCATAGGGCGCATGTTTAACAATGTGTGTTATATGCAATTATTTAAGGAATTATACGAGTTGGAAAAGATGTGATTTTAGGTATATGTCTTATGTTTGTTAGACTTGACTAATGAAAGTCGAACGTGAACCATGCATTCGACATGATCATTAAGTGTACAATCATGTATACTAACAAGAATGTGATTGCGTGATGAGAAGGTATAGGGATCATGTGGAAATGGACTCAAGAACGGAAGGTTAACGGGTTAAGCGGAGGCGAGGAAGCAAGCATGAACACTCGAGGTAAGTGATTCTAATTTCACTTTTTAGCTTGTTTAAATAAGGTATTGTTCTAAGATAATTGAGTATGTTACGAAGTCAAACATGGATTTGGTTGAATGAAAACGATGGTTCTCGCTAAGTAGATCGAATGTGTCAAATGAAGTTTTGTTGTCATAACATAATGAAGTGTAAGTAAGTTCCGAACCTCTTTTTAGTATTTAGAAAGATTTGTTAATTTTGTCATATGTTGCGAATAATGAGATATGTAAGAACGTAAGATCAAATGAAGTTCTAAGTTTAGTTTTGTGGTAATGGGTCAAAGATGTTAACTAAGTCGAAAAGTGTGTATTAAAGATCAAACGGGTCAAAAACTAGGTAGCGGGGTAAGGTAAGGATTCGACCATTAAGGCATGAGTGTTAGTATTAGAATGATTTAGGGGCTTGGACAAATGTTATTTTACGTTTTGGGACGCTCGGGGTGCACGAACAGGGGTCGAAACGGTGAAAATAAGCAAAAAACGGAGAGCAGATCTGCAGAGGGGCGTCCCCGACGCCGCTACCAGCGTCGCCGACGCTGGTGGGTTTTGGCCGACGCCCTATGTTGCTAGTTAAGTCAGTTTCTTTGTTTTCTTTGATTCTCGGCAGTTATGAACGACTTAAAAATTTCAAGCATTCCTAAGCCCCGTTAGACCCCCGTCATGCACCCTAACTTTACCAAATAGTTGTGTGAGTTATGGACGAGTAAGGAACCCGTTTTAAAGCTTCCGAAATGCAACTCAAATTTAAGAGAGAGTTTTTATCAAGTATGGGTAAGAAGGGAACTTGCTCATGGGTATGCATAAGGATAAAATAAGTAGTTATACATGTGGGTATGTGTTTGATTGTATGTAAGTAATTGGAACTCGTAGGTGAGTATGACTATGAACGCGTAAGTATGGAGATTTATGTGTATGTAATTTACATGTATAGACGTGTGTGTTTAGGACTTGCATGTAATATTGTGTAAGATGTAAATTGTAAGTATTTGTACGAACAGAAAGGCATGTATGCATGGATTGGAATTTAAATATATGCACGAATGAATGAGACTTGTTTATGCGTATATGTGGACTTATTCATATGAATGAAATCTAACGATGCTAACCGTTTTTCTATTGAGAATGAAATGGAAGTGCAGGTATACGAATAATGGAAGTTGTAGGTTTGACACTAAAATCCAATGATGGTGTTCGAATGGATGGATGAATGGATTAACATAAGCGAAAGCATGAGATGTCGACGCCTAACTATGTATGTTTAAAACTTATGTATGATGTGACTGGTTGCTAACGATGTGATTGTATGTGGTGTCTACAGGTTGCGTGGATTTAGCATCATTATGAAGGATAGAAAGATTGAAGATCGAGTCAAGAGCAAAGGATTGTACGGGAAAGATCGGTCACATAGTTTAGCAAATGTAGGTCCGAAGTATTAATATAATGGAACGTGGTAAATCCTTTTTAATGAATTTATGACATTTGATATTCGAACTTTCCTGTAAGTACTATGTCTATTAAAGAACGAAATTTTTGGGTTCATATTTTCCGCTGTGTTGTATTTTTTTTAAGTTATTACAAGTTAGTCTTACAGGAAATTGTTAATAATACGAATGGGTCATGCCCGATTTTTGTTAAATTATAGCATGATAATATTACTTTCGGATTAAGAATTTTGGGCGTTACACCAAAATCATCCAGATTTGTCAAAATTCTTCATTTTTCGTCTCATTCACGTTTTTATCTAAAAAACACCAAATTAAACGACTTTTCAAGGTTAAAAATTGCTAATTTTTGGATATGTTGTGCGAAACTGTCTGATCTACAAGCCTACAATTTTTCAGATCATAACTCTAAGTAATTTGGGAGAAATCTTGAATTTTTGGTTCGAAAAAGTTGGGATATGTTTGCTGTTGATGTTGAAGTTCATATGGATGCCAACCGATCAGCTAACCCAACCGATCGGCTAGCATATCTAACCGTTCCATAACACATCATTGGAATTCATTTAAATTCGTTGACTTTGACTTGCCAGCCGATCGGCTAGCATCTCTGGCCGAACGGTCAACAAGCCGTGTTACTACGTCACTTTTCATTTCTCTAAAGTCATTGACCTGTTGACCCAACCGATCGGACGTCTGTGCATTCCACTGCAACACTGCCATCATTAATAACCTACAACAAGAATCACGTGATACATATGAATTAGATTGAATCAAATTACAAGGCCCAATCAAATCGTTTTTGATTACAGTATATCACGTGGCCCATGTGAGTTTAATAATAGATAACAGACTTTCGGCCCAATAAGTTTTTGAAATCTATCAGACTTGTCGGCCACTTGCAAGAGTTTGCATGTGATATTTGGTAGCCTTGAACAATTCAAAGTTGCAAGATATAGTGTCAGTCCATTACATCACAAGGTCCAATTAAGAAAAAGGAATTGTCAGGAAGCATTAATTTTTGCGGCCCAATCATTCCTTAAATTGATTCAGACTAATAGTGAGGTCCAATAGAAACATAGTAAATTCTGAATTGCGTGTGATAGAAAGTCTTGTTGGCCATTTGTTGTATCAGCTTGCATGTGATAATGAGATTTGAATGAGTGCATATGCTAAGTGTCGTTTTGTAGATTGATTGTTTACACGTGATTCAGGTCAAAGAAGTCATTGTGCCAACCGATCGGCCAGTCTAACCGATCGGACAACATCAACCGATCGGCCAACCTAACCGATCGGACAGCATCAACCGATCGGCCAGCCCAACCGATCGGCCAGCACCAACCGATCGGCCAGCACCAACCGATCGGCTAGCATACTACCTTCACTTAGTCAATTAATTCACTTAGTCAACACTGTTTCACTTTTTAGTCTAGATCATTAAATGTAAGCGGTGTGCATGTGAAATTCAGTACAGGTGTCATCAAGTGTTGCTTCATTTTATAGTCTGAATAAAAGATTGAACGGTCCAATCAAGTGTTGCTTCAGTACAAGTGTCATCAAGTGTCGTTTGTTTTGTTTTGGTGTATGTTGTTTTGTTTCCAGCTCCTTGCTGGCTCTTTATATATATATAAAGTGAGTTTGCCGTTCAAAAAAAAGATTGAACGGTCCAATTGAATTCATTTGATTCAAAGTTGTTGTCAGTTTGCATGAACAAGACTAGCGGCCCAATCAACATTTATGTTAATATACTTTGTCGGCCATTAATTCTATACTTGCATTAGTTTTGTTAGTTTGCATGTGATAATTCAATAGACTGACCGATCGACCAAGCATTTTTGTCATTTTGTGTTAACCGATCGAACAGAGGGCCGAACGAATTGCCACTCTAGTCAAAGCTTAGTTAGCCGATCGGACAAACACCCGATTCAAGAATCCCAGCCGATCGAATAGCTTTCTCTCCCGATTGGACAACAAGTTAACTTAGGTTGACTCACCCGGTCAGACAACATAACAGATTGTCTTTTGTGCCATCAAACGAACAGGCCGTCTGATCGAACAGCACCCTGTCTGATCGAACAGCAGCCTGTCCAATCGACCAGCATTCTGTTCGATCGATCAACCTCCCGTCCGATTCAAGTTGTTTGATAATTTTTTTAAAATGATCATTGTTGTTTGCGTGATTCAGGTGATTCGAGGAGAAAGCATCATGGCTGAAGAGTTTTACAACACGTTCTACAACGCGTTTACATCTGACTCGTCTGAAACATCAACTGTCACACCAAAGTCAATAACAAAAACGATCAATGATAACATAAAACATGATAACTTCTACAGAACACATTCAAAACCACCAACGCTCGAAAGTATTGAAGACTACACTTGGTGGAAAGAACGGTTCATCAACTGGACAAAAGCTTATGCGCATGAAAGTTGGTTCTGTCTGGAATTTGGTTATAATAGACCAACCAATGATAAAGGAGAAGAAATCATGTTCAAAAGTTTAAGCAAAGAGGACAAATCCGAATTCGCAGCTGAACAGAGAATTATTGCTTTAATCCAATCATCTATTAGAAATGACATGTTTGCTTTACTAAATCATGATGGGTCATCAAAATCGGTTTGGGAAGCGTTAAGGGTTAAAGCTGAGGGGGGTAAACAAATCAAGAAAAATAAAATTGCTTTATTAAAGAAAGAATTTGATTTGTTTGATAGCTTGAAAGGTGAATCAGTTCGACAAATGATTGAACGTTTTTGTCATTTAAAAATTGAACTTGAAAGGTTTAAGATTGAGAAAACAAGAGAGGAAATAATTGATAAAATCATAGAAGCGTTACCACGAGCTGATCAGTGGCAAACGTTTGTGTTTATCTTGAAAAATGATGCATTATATGATTCAATTTCTCTTGATGCTTTGATAGAAAAAATTGAAAGTCATGACCTTGAGCTACAAAAGCAAAGCAAGATGAGCGGTTCTTCGCATCAACAGAATGTCGGTCTTTACTATAAGGGCAATGCACCTTCGGTGAAAGTTGGTGAATCACCAAAGACCGGATTTATCGTTGAAAAGACGAAAGAACCACAAACAAGCTCATCAAGCTACAATCCAGGATATCACTCATCTTCTTCAAAAACAAATCCTGATGAATCAGAGGAGATACTGTGTAACATTGCTCTTAAGCTAAAGAATTCTCCAGCTATGAGCATCAATGCAGCTAAGCAGCAAATGAGTTTCCTTGCATCTGTTCTGGAATCATATGAAGGTCTAGTTGCTGGCAAAATTGGAAATTCTGAATTGACCAAAGAAGACTATGACCAGATTGATCCGGAAGAGATGGAACTTATCGATATCCGCTGGTGTTTAGCAAGCTGCATCAGAAGAGCTCAGAGATACATGGAGATTACTGGAAAACAGACAATTGGTGGTCCGTCAACAAAGCTGGGATTCGACAAATCCAAAGTGACCTGTTTCAGATGCAAACAAAAGGGTCATTTCAAAAGAGAATGCAAAAATTCTGAAGTTGACGAAACTGAGAAACCTTTCAATGATGATTACTATCGAAAGGCGATTTACCACCGTAGCAAAGAAGAGCCGAAAATGATCGAAAATAATCCCAAAGAAAAGTCAAGAGCATATGCAGTAATCCATGATGACGAAGGGTTTGATTGGAGTGAGATTCTTCCAGAAGAAGATCGAGTTGATAATCGTTTCACAGCTCATGGCAGAACTATATCAAAGAGCAAACATCATGTTTTTGTTGCTGAAATCAAGGAAAGAACTCGAGAAGAAATTTTGAGTGAAAAAACATACAGAGAAAGAAACATTGCTTGGAATAGAATTAATGAAATGCAAGAAGAGTATGAAAATGCTGTAAGCAATAAAAGATGGGACAAGAAGCGAGAGTGCTATGTCAACAGAGACGGTGAACCTGTTGTTCCCAAGAAGGACATAATTTTTGATGATGTTCTTTTAGTAATTCCTCGATCTGTTGAATATTATTCAAATGCTGGAAGAGATAAAACATATGTGAAAAGGCTGGAAAAACTCATAAGAGATGTCATGACATCAAGTCTGAGGAAGAGGGGTGAAGAGAGAATGAAGAAGAATGTTGAGTGTATGGTAAACGATTTGAAGAAGGTCGCTGAGGAAGTCAAAGTCGAAGCTGTTAAAGAGGAAGATGTGAAGGTAGAAAAGGTTAAAGAAAAAGCTGTGATGAATGAAGAAGCTGTTACTGAAAAACAGCAGGATCTTGAAGAAGAAGTGAAGGATGAGATTTTGGAAGTTGCTGCTGATGTTGGTGTTGGTGTTGGTGTTGATGCTGATGATGAGAAGAAGAGTGATGCTGATAAGAAGCAGATGCAAGCAAACACCGAAGTGCCAATCACTGAGGTAAAATCTGATTCTGAAGTCTTAATCGAAACTGTTGAACAGTGAAAGAAATGCATGGAACCATGCAGTGCTTGTACTGAAAAAGACGAAAAATTCAGAACAAGAAATCTTGAATTCACTAAAATCGAAGAAGTTTTCAAAAATAAATACAAAGAAATGTTAGAAAACGAAAAGGTTTTAAAAGAAAATGATGAAAATCTTTTAGAAAAATGTAAAAAATTAGAAAAAGAAAATGAAGTTTTGAAAGAAAATATTTCGAAAACGACAGAAGAATGTTCTCAAAAAGAAAATATTTGTTAGAAAATGAAAAAGGATTATGATTCAATAAAATTGGCTTTTCACATTACAAAAGAGTCATATGAAAAGGTGAAAAGTGAAATGAAACTTGTTCAATCCAGACTTAGATATTGTTCTAAAACAACGGATATGTTTAAGCGACAGTATGAAATAAAGCAACAAGTTGTAAATTCTTACATTGAGGATGTTGCTAAGCTAAAGCGTTAGATTGCTGATTTAGAACAGGATAACAACAAGTTACATAGTTATCATGCGTCATCATATGTGCTTGAAAGAATTTTCAACATAAAACCGAGTGATGATGATTCCGAGAAAAACAAAAAGGGCATTGGTTCTGAGTATCATCAAGTTCCTCCACCGGAAAAGTTTGCATTTTATGATGATGAAAAGGTCGAAAAAGCTTTCAACATGGTCGATCAATTGCCAGATAACATTGACGTAACCTATTCCAAATCTGATGATTCTAGTGATTCAGAGGTGGTAGGTAAGGTCATTGAAAGTGTGTTGAAAGAAGAGTTGTTTGAAAAATGTAACACCCATACTAATTTAACGTTAATATATATATTTAAAGTAAGCATTTTATGAGAAAATGCCACTTATCAAAAACTTTTACTTCTTGAGTGTTTACACATGTTCACAACATTCTAAAACATAGTTTGAAAAGTCTACATATTCCACTTTTTCCAAAACAAACTAGATAATTGCAGAAGCTTCAAAGGTTCGTGTTCGGTTCTTCAAACATGCTTGATCGCCATCCGGAATGCTCCAATATCACCTAAGGTCAAAACCAATTCAAATGTTAGTTTTGACAATGTTAAAGAGGGTATAAACAAGTTTCATGGGTCAATAAACAAAAAATAAAATTTTCCCGGTTCAAGGGGGCGTCGCATGACGCCAAGGGCCTAGGCGTCACGCCTAGCCCTGTTTTTCACAGAATGTTTGCTCAGCTGTTGCTGCACATACCCAGCTTCATGTTTAAACAAATCCCAACTTAAAATGGCCATAACTTATGATCCGTAAGTCTGTTTTTAGTGATTCTTTTTCCTACATGTCCGTATTTAAATTACCGACGTGTCTACCATAATTGTTATCCCGAAAATTTGGTTTACGGGCTTAATCACTAAATCTCTATTTAGATATTCGACCCACTATATTTACTCAATTTTTTTTTACTACCATACAATAGCAACCTTGAGGCGTTTTCACCCAACATCCGGGGCTTAACATCACTCGCATTTCCTTACCAATTCCATGGTTTAATGCTCTTGTGATTGATGTCGCCATTGCTAACTAATTAGACACCAATATTACAATTTACACTATTATTCGACCCGTTGGCTCATCTTGTGGAAAAATCCTCCAATGTGATGACTACCAAACGGTTCTTTATCAGTTTAACTCTATTAATTCAAGTAACAATCATGGTCACTATTGTCATGATTCCTCTTATAACATCTATTCAACCCGTTTGACTATCTAGTGAAAACCATCACTTTATTAGCAAGTCCAACCCAATTCCAAGTCTTTATTTTGACCCGTTTGATGTTCGAGTGAACTACGCCACTTTAGAATGCATCAAACGCATCCTTCACACTATGATTCTATCTATGCATCTATCAAGGTTATTATATCAAAATTGAATGTACGGGCTGAAAATCTATAAATGCCTTATGCATTTATTTGACCCGTTTAGCTTCTTCGATAACTTAACGACTAACAAATTATACGTCCGCAAGACGTATTTACCCCACATCCGGGGCTTATGATCACCGGTGTTTCATTACCAAATCTATGGTATCACGCTCTTGTGATCCCTTATTGCCAAATGCTATCTTAAACACCCTTTTCCTACTTACTAAACAATTATTCGACCCCTTTGGCTCATTTATAGAATCCTCCATTTCTAATGACTACCAAACGCTTTCTAATCTAATTTTAACTCATTAAATCAAGTAGTGAACATTGTCACTTCAACTAGTACCAAACTTTATTCTAACCAATATTTAATCCATTTCTTTATCTAGTGAATTTACATCACTCTATTTTTATTCCAACGTGACTATTTACGCTATATTATCAACCAACGTATCTAATTAGCTACTTTGACTTGTTTGGCTTGTCGAGTGATTCCCATCACTTCTTAGATTTACCAAAGGACTACGATTTCACTATTTCAACATCATACCTATTTCAATTATTTCTTTTGACCCGTTTGGTTTGTCGAGTGAGTTTCATCACTTCTTAGACTCACCAAACGCAACCATTTTCGCTATAACAACATTAAACATATTTACAACTAAGCTTATCTACATAAATGTAACGAGACGACAAGTCGCGTACCTTTAAAGCGTTCCCTTCAAGCGTGTGTCCGCTCCGGCTTGTCCGCTTGAAGACTCGATTCCTTGCCTATAGAGTTCAATCAACGATTCGTTTAGAACTCTATTCATGTCATATAACGCATAATTCACAACATCATTCAAATATGCGTTTTGTTCCGAATTTCAACATTTAATTTTCTCTTAGGCGTTCTAACAAACACCTTATGGGCATCATTTTATAAAACCATTATCAAGTTCATGACTAACTGTTTAGCCCAAAATTAAACAAATTTTGCAAGTTCATTATATCTAGTATGCATAATAACATCTAGATTCACTTCATGTAAGTCAACAACACTCGTTTAAAAATCAAATTCTTAGTGTTCTTTATCATTCTACAAAACCCATTTTACACTTAGATGGGTAACCATGAATTTCACAATTATGAACATCAATTCAACAAGTATTTGACTAGGGTTTACTCCTTGCCATATTTTTCATTACTAATTTCATCTAAACATCAATCATGCAAGTTCAGATTTCGATTTCATAGGTTCATCAAGAATTCAAGAAGTAACCAAAATACGAAATTCGACATACCTTGTGATCCCCTCACTTGAGTGATCCCTAGATTGATATTGGTTTTTGATTTGAACTTGAATTGCCTTCTCAATTTGATCAATTTTGTGAGTTAGGGTTGAACTTTTGAGAGCCCTTTCTTGGCTCTGTGGATCACACGACCAGAACACACACTTAGGTGTGTGTTTTGGTGTTTGGTTTTTAATTTAATTAAAACCTTTTTCATTTTTGTCAAGTTTAGCCCCTCTACAATTCAATTCTTTTTATAAAGGGTGTTTTAACCTTGTTTTCTTATTAATTCAAGGCTTATGATTAACTAGGTTACTTATTCCTAGTTACTTTATCTTGACCATAACCGACTTTTTATTTATAATATAAAATTTATATTTTTGGGGTGTTACAAAAAAGGTAAATCTGAATCACAAGATGAAAATGAAGGTAGTTTTCATGAAGAATATCTGAAAAACTCAAAATCTGAGAAAAAATTGAATGATGATTCAAAAGGATTGGTGTATACCCCCCTTAAAGAGGTTTCGTCCCCGAAACCTTCTTAAAGTAGTTCTTTGGTTTTGACCAAACAAGCTTAGTTTCGTTTTCAAGGCATTTTTTTAGTCAAAAGTCATCATTCGCATTGACGCGCGCGTCTTTCGCGTCTAAGTCCTCACGGACTGTAACTTGTATCTTGTGTTTCTTATCTTGTCGCCTATTTGTCTCAATTGCCAAATGACCAATCAATAGTATGAGTTCATCAACATGTTTACTCCATACTACCCTATATTAACAAGTGTTTTGTATAAATCATAACACTATTTTGACTTTGGATGGTCTTATCGGCTAGACTAATTAGTCACCGTCATTTCATGCCCAGTTATTGGAGTATATCACATTGCCATACTCGGCCTTACGTGAGTTTATGATCTCTTATCCCGTAACTCACTCTACGATATAAATATATTCTGTGTCACTTTTGTGACCCTGATCGCATCGCATCACGTCATACTTAAGCCCCCCTATATATATACACCTTATATCAATTACTCATACCACGGAATCGACGACAGGAATTTACTCTTTTCCGTCATTATTTTACGCAGGGAATCGTAACCAGCCCCCATGCTTTACCCCATGTGACTCGTAAGTTCTTTTGCTTAACCTCATAGGTTATTTCGTTAGGTTTTCACCCCTTTTTGGTTTATTTCTTTCTATAGCTGACGCGAGGTTCATTTAATCCTATAAACCCTTACTTGTTTATAATACCAAAGGCTATGATGATCCCGTAGACCATCTTTTGCCTGTGTCATTTCATATACTTAGAAATACACCTTTTTTTTGTGTGTGTCGTGGCACCCCTTCAGGCCCAAAATTCATTCATTCTCATTTTCGAATTTAATCGATTTGACCGTAGTCTAAGACTACACCCGTTTTCTTTTAGACTAATCTTCCGACTCTATGACTTCCCATGTCATTCACGCACCGGTTTGTTTTCCACTTTCCATTATCCGGTTCACACATTTATTTATTTACAACCTATTACCCGGGTTCTTTTGTCTTAATGTTTTAATGCTTCCATTGTCTAGTTTGCATTTTCCTTTTTATACTCTCTCACGACCTATCACTTAGGTTTATTAATATTTTATGCTCCCATTAATGGGTTGCGCTTATTTGCACTACCGAGCATTATACTTTATTCGGCCCGTTCAGTATTGAAATAATTGAACACAACTATCAAAATTTATGTTTTTCGAAATTTTGTCGTCTTTTAATCATACTCTTAATCCGAGTCTTTTGACTTTAATCCCCGCCCCCGTCTCTTGGTTTACACATATATCTGAAGCCCTACTCTTCTATCGGGTATTTTACCATAGTCTTTATCAAGGCAACCATTTCGGCATACATTAAGATTTCATTTAGATTTATTTGGTTGTATTAGCGAAATCCATCGCCTTTATTCAACCAGGTCCTTTATTCATTTATTCCTCTTATTTGACTTGTTCGTGTGCATTTCATCACTTATGACAATCAAACTTTATCCCTATGCCTTAACATTCTCATTTGTTAGTTTATATATTCGTTTGCTTTGATTCTTATCCCTTCTCTCGGGCTCATTATCTTAATGTAATTTTAATACATGTACCTGCGATACTCACCCCGATGGGCTTTCTCTCAACTCGTTGGTATTTCCCCTTTTTTTTTGCCGTCATCATGGTGACTTGTAGCCTTCCCATTATTCCGGGTTAAACGGCTTCAGTACCCCTTTCCGACTTTCCCATGCATCCTTTCGCGCATCTCCTCAGTCATGAGGGATACCGTATTGTCGCCAACTATGGTTGACATCATCCCATTATAATAATAACAGAAATCAATTCATTTCATTTTATTATTCCATGTCGTTGTATGGAATTTTCCCACATCGTTTATCAATATAAACGATGTTTCTACATGTTTTTATTTGGTTTGGCCCAATCTATAACCTTGTCTTCGCCATTTACTACTATTGCAAATTCCGGGTTCGAGTGTAATTACACTCCTTCCCAACACAAAATTTATTCACTTCATTAAGTTCCCGGGTTCGAGTGTACGCACACTCCTTCCCATTATGACACTTATCTTTTATTGCATTCCCGGGTTCGAGTGTACGCGCACTCCTTTCCATTGCAACATTTATCGAATTTACTTTTACCTCGGTTTCACATACTCGCCCTTATTTATTTATTTATATATATACATATATATATTTTTTTCCTTTACATAATTCATTCATTACACTAATCATATATGCCTATATGCAACTATCGTTCATTATGTGAATTGTTGCATTCTACTTGTCTTATCGTAATTTAGAACGTGTACTTGATTGGCACTCCGTTATCTCAAGTCATTACTTGATTTAGGTTCTTTGCTAGCATGTTCTTTGTCATGCTTCCAAACCTTTGCCATTTAAATTGTTTAACCCCCGTCATCTTAAGACAAGGTCATCATCTCATTCGAACATTTCCAATTTATTATTAATCTTACTATTCAATGTTGCCCGTATTGTTATACGAGACATTCAAATATACTTACTTTACAAATACTTATTTTATATTCAATCCATGATTAGGATTCATACTACCTAATCATCTTTTACCAACATTAGACATCTCAATTCTGAAATGTTTATATCAATTGTCAAACATTTCGTTTCATTATCGTTTGCATCTTTCATTTTGATATAGCCAAGTTTGTAACTTGCTTAAACCATTCATGTTTAGTGCACTTTCCGGGTTTGAGTGTATTAACACGCTCCTCCCATGCACATCAACTCGAATTTATTTTTCTAACAATCTAATAAAATCTACTAAATAACTAATTCTTACCGGATGATTGATCAAGCTTGAACCGAACACACTTTGTTGACAACCTTGAGCTCTGATACCAACTTGTAACACCCATACTAATTTAACGTTAATATATATATATTTAAAGTAAGCATTTTATGAGAAAATGCCACTCATCAAAAACTTTTACTTCTTGAGTGTTTACACATGTTCACAACATTCTAAAACATAGTTTGAAAAGTCTACATATTCCACTTTTTCCAAAACAAAACTAGATAATTGCAGAAGCTTCAAAGGTTCGTGTTCGGTTCTTCAAACATGCTTGATCGCCATCCGGAATGTCTCCAATATCACCTAAGGTCAAAACCAATTCAAATGTTAGTTTTGACAATGTTAAAGAGGGTATAAACAAGTTTCATGGGTCAATAAACAAAAAATAAAATTTTCCCGGTTCAAGGGGGCGTCGCGTGACGCCAAGGGCCTAGGCGTCACGCCTAGCCCTGTTTTTCACAGAATGTTTGCTCAGCTGTTGCTGCACATACCCAGCTTCATGTTTAAACAAATCCCAACTTAAAATGGCCATAACTTATGATCCGTAAGTCTGTTTTTAGTGATTCTTTTTCCTACATGACCGTATTTAAATTACCGACGTGTCTACCATAATTGTTATCCCGAAAATTTGGTTTACGGGCTTAATCACTAAATCTCTATTTAGATATTCGACCCACTATATTTACTCAATTTTTTTTACTACCATACAATAGCAACCTTGAGGCGTTTTCACCCAACATCCGGGGCTTAGCATCACTCGCATTTCCTTACCAATTCCATGGTTTAATGCTCTTGTGATTGATGTCGCCATTGCTAACTAATTAGACACCAATATTACAATTTACACTATTATTCGACCCGTTGGCTCATTTTGTGGAAAAATCCTCCAATGTGATGACTACCAAACGGTTCTTTATCAGTTTAACTCTATTAATTCAAGTAACAATCATGGTCACTATTGTCATGATTCCTCTTATAACATCTATTCAACCCGTTTGACTATCTAGTGAAAACCATCACTTTATTAGCAAGTCCAACCCAATTCCAAGTCTTTATTTTGACCCATTTCATGTTCGAGTGAACTACGCCACTTTAGAATGCATCAAACGCATCCTTCACACTATGATTCTATCTATGCATCTATCAAGGTTATTATTGTTACACCCCAACCGATGGCGGAAACATCGGGATGAGACGAAGTGTGTATAGATTGCTAGAGACATCATAACACTATGTGACAATATTTAATTTAATTCAAATTTCATTTCAAAACTAAATGTTACACAATATTCGAAAGGAGATAACAACATTGTTTCAACAAATAACATAACAACAAAAGATAGATAAATTTAGGTGTGTATCTAGTCCACCCTAAACTTGTTTCATCAATCATCCATACTTCAATAATCAACCTGCAACATGTATTAAAATAGAGTTTCAATGCAAAGGCAAAGAGCGAGTATACAAGTTTGTGTACATAGCATAATAGAATAAAAACTCATATCCAACATGAACATAATAAAATAGTTTCAGCCATGCTAGTTTACGCAGTCCAAGTGATAGCCCAAGTTTCCAATGCGTTAAAGTACCTAACCCAAAGTTTCACGGGAGGTTAATATGTCTCCTCCTAACAATACCCCAAAGACTAACGGGGAGGTGCATTACCCCAATAGCGCTACTATTGTTAAGGCGGAACTACACACAGGGATTAAACGTTCACATAGCACAAATTAGTCTCAAGTATCACAAGTTTCATGTTTCATGTTTAAAAGGATAGAGTATGTTTCAAATAAGTTTCAAGTGTCAAGTGTGTTTAATATAGAATACATGTTGCACCCAAAGTGTTTAAAAGTAAAAATGGGTTCGAGTATACTCACGGTGGTTGCAAGCTTTTCCACTTGAAATCCCGCGAGCGAGTTTGATGAATGGATTAAGTTGGAGCACCTAGTCCTTCTACACAAGGAAACGTAGGTGTGTGAGTTTGGCGTATAACGGAAGATTATAAATTGGAGTTTAACATAGCATAAAGTAGGATATCAAAATAATCATCTTTGACTTATACTCTTATATGACACTACGTAACCACTAGGGTTATATTGTATTTCATGGGTAGTAAGCCCATTAGAATCATACTTGGAGTGTTAAGTCTTAGATGTCATTCTACTACTTTAACATATAAACACAAGTTTAATATTAAAGGTTCGAATGTATGTATATATATATATTTAAGTATTACATATTATTAAGTTCAATATGTCAAGTAGGAGGTAGAAGATTAAGATCTTCGTTTAGGCACCTCGAGTCATTCATGAATGTCATGTATGGGGTAGGAAGAACATGCTTCCGTTTAGGGACCCCTTGAATGTTCACCACTTCACTTGATGTAAAGACAACCAAGGAGGGTCATGAACTAGGGTTAATACAAGTATGTAAATAATCTAAACTAAAGGAAATCATCAAATCATGTGAGGATTGTATGTTTGGACAACCCAAGTTGTTCCATAATCACTCATGTATCAAAGTCTAAGTTTGACATGACTTGTGGGTTAAAACCCTAATCAAAACACCAAGTTTATGAGGTTTAATCCTTTGATTTTAAGTGTCTCAACCATGTTTTTAAGCTTACCCAACCATAAGAGAGGTTGTAAGCATTAGGACATTGGTGTGAGATGTGTTAGACACAAGTTGGATAAGAAATAACAAGTTGTTGAATAATAATAAACAAAACAGAAAGTTTTAGTCCATTTTAGGGCAATTCCAAGCATGATTCTTCCAAGGAAAAACCAAGGATTCAAACCCAAGGACATAACAAAGCAATAGGAAGAAGAACCAAGTGATTTGGTTGAGTAATGAGCAAGTTACGCTCACTTTTGTAAGTCTTCACGAATCTGTCCAAAACTCAGATTCTCAGCTGATTAGAGAGTAGTTTAGTGAAGATTTAGGAGTTGTGAAAGTGTCAAATGGGTTGGAGAATGTGGGTATTTATAATGGAAGAGTTAGAAGGTGATTGGAGGTGATTAGAGGTGGATTAAAGGTGATTGGGTGAGTTTGGAGAATTGGATTTCGTGCAACCAGCTCAAGAAACACACATTCTGCCAAAACAGGGGCGTAGCATGACGCGAGGGGGGTAGGCGTCACGCGGCGCCCTAGTTCCAACAAGTTTGGTTTTGTTGCATTTTGGCCCCTGAAGTTTATGTTTGATTCTTTTAGGTGCATTTTTGATAGTTTAGGGACTTGTTTTGATATAAAAGCATAGTATAAGGTGTAGTTAAGCATGATGATCATAACCAAAGTATGTTTAAGCGTATAAATGTCATAACCAAGTATCATTCTCGTTCAAAACACGTTCAAGGCATAAGTTTAGTTTAATTTCAAGTTTAGCACATAGTTTCCAAGAATAACGATTAGACATTGATTGATTCACGAAGTCGAACATACGAGCATACATAGAATGCGTATAACATAGATGTAACAAAATATAAGCTTCATTAATGATCCAAGTCTCGGTTTAATAATGATTACAAAGAAAGGAACGATTACAAGAATACAAGGTTTCCAAAAATAGAAATACGAACAAAGCTTTCTATAAATGGAAAGTACAAAAGAGCCGGGCGTTACAGTCTCCCCTCCTTTAGGAAATTTCGTCCCGAAATTTAGGAAGACGTAGGGAAAAGATGAGGATACTTTGACTTCATATCCTTTTTGAGTTCCCAAGTAAATTCGGCGCCACGTTTTCCTTCCCATTTAACCTTGACGATAGGAATCTTACTGCGCCTTAGTAACTTGACTTGCTGATCCACGATTTCTACAGGTTTTTCCACGAAATGCATAGTTTCGTTGATTTGAAGATCTTCGAGAGGGACTTGAAGTCCTTCATCAGCGAGACATTTCTTTAGGTTAGAGACGTGGAACGTTGGATGAACGTTGTTGAGCTCTTGAGGTAAATCGAGTCGATTAGCCACCATACCAATCGTTTCGAGTATCTTGAAAGGACCAACATAGCGAGGGGCAAGTTTTCCCTTTTTACCAAAACGAACCACTCCTTTCCAAGGAGATACTTTGAGAAGGACATGGTCACCAACGTTGAATTCCATAGGTTTGCGTCCCTTGTCAGCGTAGCTCTTTTGTCGACTTCGAGCCTTGAGTAGATTGTCACGGATTTGAAGAATCTTATCCGATGCTTCTTGTATGATCTCAGGGCCAGTAAAATGTTTGTCACCAATCTCGTGCCAGCTTAAGGGAGATCGGCATTTGCGACCATACAACGCCTCGAAAGGCGCCATTTGGATACTGGAGTGATAGCTATTGTTGTACGAGAACTCGATCAAAGGTAAATGCACATCCCAACTACCACCAAAGTCGATGACACAAGAACGGAGCATGTCCTCTAGGGTTTGGATAGTACGTTCAGTCTGTCCATCCGTTTGAGGATGAAAAGCCGTACTGAGATTCAAATGAGTACCCATAGCGGACTGAAAAGTTTGTCAGAGACGTGAAGTGAATCGACCATCATGATCAGAAATGATATCGAGAGGAACACCATGATGGCGTATGACTTCATTGGTATAGACACGAGCAAGTCGTTCAACCTTGAAATCCTCGCGAATGGGAATGAATTGTGCGGACTTAGTCAAACGATCAATGACTACCCAAATGCTATCGTAACCAGAAGGTGTACGTGGGAGTTTAGTTATAAAGTCCATCGCAATGCTATCCCATTTCCAAACGGGAATTTCGGGTTGTTCGAGTAGGCCAGATGGTCGTTGATGCTCGGCTTTGACTTTCGAACAGGTAAGACACTTGGAAACGTACACAGCAATGTCTTTCTTCATACCGGGCCACCAATAGGATGTACGTAGATTATGGTACATCTTGTCGGCGCCAGGATGAATTGAGTACTTAGATTTGTGTGCTTCGTTCATGATAAGGTCACGAAGATTGTCACGATCCGGAATCCAGATGCGATCACAACAATAGAGGAGACCATCAGGTTTTGAAACGAGTTGATTTTCAGATGCTCCACGTATTTCTACAGCCATGGAACCTTCATTGATAGATGAGTACTGTGCTTCACGAATACGATTGTGAAGATCGCTCGAGATATGAAAACAACGAATGACATCTACATGAGCCTTACGACTAAGTGCATCGGCCACGACATTCGCCTTACCAGGGTGGTAGCGAATATCGCAGTCATAGTCGTTGAGCAATTCCACCCAACGTCGCTGCCGCATATTGAGTTCTTTTTGGTCAAAGATGTGTTGTAGACTCTTATGGTCAGTGAAAACCACACACTTAGTACCATATAGGTAGTGTCGCCAAATCTTTAACGCAAAAACAACTGCGCCAAGCTCGAGGTCGTGGGTAGTATAATTTTTCTCATGTATTTTGAGTTGGCGAGAGGCGTAAGCGATGACTTTGTCTCGTTGCATGAGCACACAACCAAGACCACGATTTGATGCATCACAATACACCAGGAAGTCATCATTCCCATCAGGGAGAGCGAGGATAGGAGCGTTGCAAAGCAAGTCCTTGAGAGTTTGAAAAGATTCCTCTTGCTCAGGACCCCAAGCAAAAGGTTTCTCTTTTTGAGTCAACGAAGTGAGAGGAACGGCGATCTTTGAAAAGTTCGAGATGAATCGACGGTAATAACCCGCCAACCCTAAGAAAGAACGGATTTCAGAAGGAGATTTAGGCGCGGT
Organism: Helianthus annuus; assembly: GCF_002127325.2. NCBI lineage: Eukaryota > Viridiplantae > Streptophyta > Magnoliopsida > Asterales > Asteraceae > Helianthus > Helianthus annuus. Next base: position 132,683,259 of record NC_035438.2, on the reverse strand, counting down.
CCAATTCTTCACGGCTTCGATTTTTGAAGGGTCGACATGGATTCCTTTTTCACTAACAACGTGCCCAAGGAATTGAACTTCTTTGATCCAAAACTCGCATTTAGAAAACTTAGCATATAAACGTTCAGTACGCAAAAGTTCAAGTATAAGGCGGAGATGACGCTCATGATCGGCTCGAGATTTAGAATAAATGAGAATATCATCAATGAAGACGATCACAAAGCGATCCAAGTAAGGCTTACAAATACGATTCATGAGATCCATGAACACAGCGGGTGCGTTGGTCAAGCCAAAAGGCATAACCACGAACTCGTAATGTCCATAGCGTGTGCGAAAAGCGGTTTTTGGAACGTCCTCTTCGAGGACTCGAAGTTGGTGATAACCAGAACGAAGATCGATTTTGGAGAAACAGGTAGCGCCTTGAAGTTGATCAAAGAGGTCGTCGATACGCGGAAGGGGATAACGATTCTTAACGGTGAGTTTGTTGAGCTCACGATAGTCGATACACATGCGGAAAGAACCATCTTTCTTTTTAACGAAAAGCACAGGAGCACCCCAAGGAGAGGTACTTGGACGGATGAAACCCTTATCGAGGAGTTCTTGAAGCTGAGAAGACAATTCTTGCATTTCGGAAGGTGCAAGACGATAAGGAGCCTTGGCAACAGGAGTCGCACCAGGTACGAGGTCAATACGAAAATCAACAGATCGAGGAGGAGGAGGACTGGGTAGATCTTCAGGAAAGACGTCAGGGAAGTCGCGCACCACTGGAACATCACTTAAACTTTTTCCCTTGCCCTTTTCTTCCACAACGTGGGCTAAAAAGGCAAAGTACTGTTTGCGTAAGTACTTGTTCGCTTGTGTGCAGGACATCAACTTTAGTCCCCTTGAAGGTTGGTCTCCATAAACGTGCAAAACGTCACCGGATGGAAGGGGCAAACAAACGAATTTCTCATGGTAAGCGATTTTAACATGATTCTTTTGAAGCCAATCCATGCCTATGATGACGTCGAAACTACCCAATTGCATGGGTATAAGATCGATAGAGAAAGCATGCTCGTTAAGAGTAAGACGGCAATCGAGGAGAATGGAATCGACTAAGATAGACTTGCCATTGGCGACTTCAACGGAAAACGACTTAGGTAGTTTAGAGCGTGTGCAATTTAACAATGATTAGAATTCTAAGGACACAAAGCTTTTGTCCGCACCAGTATCAAATAGTATCGAAGCATAAAGATGGTTAACAAGAAACGTACCGTTAACGACTTCATTGTCGTTGCGCGCTTGATTCGCGTTTAGGTTGAAGGCGCGTCCACGAGGAGGTTGTTGCTGCTCTTGGTTCCATTGTGGGCATTGAGGACGAAGATGATTAACGTCCCCACATTTGAAACAATCTAGCGGTCTTGCGTTTTGGGGAGCAGGTAGGGCTTGTTGCGCTTGTTGGGCTTGCTGAGCTTGCTGAGCTGGTGGTGCTTGTTGTGGTTGTTGGCGACAAAAATTGGTAGTATGACCATAACGGTTGCAATTGCCACAACGACGGCACCTAGCATTGACGGGATGATGGAAATTACAAGTGGCACACTTGGGGTGAATCCCAGTGTACGGCCTTTGGGTGTTATCAGGAGCAACAGGGTCCGGGTTAACAGGTGGCACAATCGCGTTACAAACGGGGTTGGATTGCTTTCGCTTCTTTCCCCTATTGGTGTTCGATTGTTGGGTGATTTGATTAGCTGGCTTCGAAGAAACGAGGTTTGCGGCTTGCTTATCGCGAATACGGTTGTTGTTCAAGGACACGGCCAAATGGTAAATGTCTTCGATGCTATCGAGTTTGGCTGCCTCGATTGTGTCACGCATATTAGGGGGTAAACCGTTGATGTACTTGCTTTTCTTGCGATCAGGGGTCGAGACAAGGTGAGGGACAATGAAACAGAGTTGTTTGAAACGGGTGGTGTAGGCTAGGTTGTCATCACCAATCTGCTTTAATACCCAAAATTCTTCCTCCAACTTTCGTTGCTCATGCGGAGGACAAAACTCATCCATCATCAGGGCCTTAGTCTCTTCCCATGTCAAAGCATATGCCAGCTCGTTCGAACGGATGTTTCTTTCATTCGTCCACCACTCGAGAGCTCGGGCTTGGAATACCCCAGTCGCGCTGCGCGTCTTGAGCTCATCGGGGCACTCGCTATTGACGAATGTGACCTCTATGCTGTCAAACCACTCGAGCATGGCGGTCACCCCATCATTGCCAGTGAATGGCTTTGGATTGCACGATGAAAAGTGCTTGAAGTTGAACGAGACGGGCTTGCGTGTTTCAACCTTAGAGTCGACGGAAGAGTGAGGAGTTTTAGAGGCTCGAATCTCGGAAATGACCTTTGGGACGACGCGAGCAAATTGATCGGCCATGAAAGCCATCATCTTCTTTGTGGAGCGAGACTTTGACTTTGACTTCTTAGACGCGTTGGAGTGACGAGATGACATCTAAGATTCAAAAGAACGAATAGGTGAGACTTGGTCATAATGTTTGTTTAAGAAATCGAAATTGATCACATAGCATAAAGGTTCACATAGCATAAAAGGTTCAAGTTGATTCACATAGCATAAAAGGTTCAATTTGATTCACATAACATGAAAGTTTCAATTTGATTCACATAACATAAAAGTTTAAACGTTTCATATAGCATAGTCATGAATTCCACATAGCATAACATGAATAAACGAAAGCATTGTAAATTTAGTTTGTTCACGAGGGATTATTATTGTTTGTGATTGCGATAACGTGCGAAATGATTAAAACGACATTTGGAAATGAATGAACGTTCAAGTATAAAATCACATGTAAATTGAGATACATAAAAGAGAGGCTCAATAAAACATTGGATTGTTTCGGGTAGAGAAACGTCGACTATTCCAAAGTGGGTCGAAAGTTCTTTCGAATTAGAGATATTGTGCTTTGGCCTATAAGTAAGATACTCTCGTCGAGAAGCGATTAACGGTATCTTACCCTTCCGGTTACTACACATCTCTAAATGATTGAAACATTCGGGACTTTGGCGAGAATAAAAATCGAGGAGTGGGACTTAATCGACGAGATGCGGGTTTCACCCCTAACTTGACGATTTCGTACCCTAAATGTGGTTGGTACTCGTCGATCAAAATAAAATTTTGACACTTTGACGAGGGTCCACTAGAGTTGAAATGGAAATTACCATTAAGTTGTGGATGTCACTCCTAGCTTAATGGTGAAATTTCGTGCAAAATAGATTAAAGGTAGAATGAGAGTCGTTTACCAAATTGTGGGTTTCACGCCTACTTTGGTAAATTCTTCTCGTTGGTGTTATAAGAGCATATAAATAGCATAAGTGTATTTAGTGTTAGCCTTAGGAAAGGCACATAATTTTAATAGAAAGTATAGTTAGGAAGCATGCATGGTAGAGCACAAAAGTTTTAAACAACAAATAAGAGGCAAAATTCCTAGAACTATAGATTAGGGCAAAAGCATGGCAATTTTCCTAATTCCCTATAGTTATGGCTCTGATACCAATCTGTCACTCCCCAACCGATGGCGGAAACATCGGGATGAGACGAAGTGTGTATAGATTGCTAGAGACGTCATAACACTATGTGACAATATTTAATTTAATTCAAATTTCATTTCAAAACGAAATGTTACACAATATTCGAAAGGAGATAACAACATTGTTTCAACAAATAACATAACAACAAAAGATAGATAAATTTAGGTGTGTATCTAGTCCACTCTAAACTTGTTTCATCAATCATCCATACTTCAATAATCAACCTGCAACATGTATTAAAATAGAGTTTCAATGCAAAGGCAACGAGCGAGTATACAAGTTTGTGTACATAGCATAATAGAATAAAAACTCATATCCAACATGAACATAATAAAATAGTTTCAGCCATGCTAGTTTACGCAGTCCAAGTGATAGCCCAAGTTTCCAATGCGTTAAAGTACCTAACCCAAAGTTTCACGGGAGGTTAATATGTCTCCTCCTAACAATACCCCAAAGACTAACGGGAAGGTGCATTACCCCTATAGCGCTACAATTGTTAAGGCGGAACTACACACAGGGATTAAACGTTCACATAGCACAAATTAGTCTCAAGTATCACAAGTTTCATGTTTCATGTTTAAAAGGATAGAGCATGTTTCAAATAAGTTTCAAGTGTCAAGTGTGTTTAATATAGAATACATGTTGCACCCAAAGTGTTTAAAAGTAAAAATGGGTTCGAGTATATTCACGGTGGTTGCAAGCTTTTCCACTTGAAATCCCGCGAGTGAGTTTGATGAATGGATTAAGTTGGAGCACCTAGTCCTTCTACACAAGGAAACGTAGGTGTGTGAGTTTGGCGTATAACGGAAGATTATAAATTGGAGTTTAACATAGCATAAAGTAGGATATCAAAATAATCATCTTTGACTTATACTCTTATATGACACTACGTAACCACTAGGGTTATATTGTATTTCATGGGTAGTAAGCCCATTAGAATCATACTTGGAGTGTTAAGTCTTAGATGTCATTCTACTACTTTAACATATAAACACAAGTTTAATATTAAAGGTTCGAATGTGTGTATATATATATATTTAAGTATTACATATTATTAAGTTCAATATGTCAAGTAGGAGGTAGAAGATTAAGATCTTCGTTTAGGCACCTCGAGTCATTCATGAATGTCATGTATGGGGTAGGAAGAACATGCTTCCGTTTAGGGACCCCTTGAATGTTCACCACTTCACTTGATGTAAAGACAACCAAGGAGGGTCACGAACTAGGGTTAATACAAGTATGTAAATAATCTAAACTAAAGGAAATCATCAAATCATGTGAGGATTGTATGTTTGGACAACCCAAGTTGTTCCATAATCACTCATGTATCAAAGTCTAAGTTTGACATGACTTGTGGGTTAAAACCCTAATCAAAACACCAAGTTTATGAGGTTTAATCCTCTGATTTTAAGTGTCTCAACCATGTTTTTAAGCTTACCCAACCATAAGAGAGGTTGTAAGCATTAGGACATTGGTGTGAGATGTGTTAGACACAAGTTGGATAAGAAATAACAAGTTGTTGAATAATAATAAACAAAACAGAAAGTTTTAGTCCATTTTAGGGCAATTCCAAGCATGATTCTTCCAAGGAAAAACCAAGGATTCAAACCCAAGGACATAACAAAGCAACAGGAAGAAGAACCAAGTGATTTAGTTGAGTAATGAGCAAGTTACACTCACTTTTGTAAGTCTTCACGAATCTATCAAAAACTCAGATTCTCAGCTGATTAGAGAGTAGTTTAGTGAAGATTTAGGAGTTGTGAAAGTGTCAAATGGGTTGGAGAAGGTGGGTATTTATAATGGAAGAGTTAGAAGGTGATTGGAGGTGATTAGAGGTGGATTAAAGGTGATTGGGTGAGTTTGGAGAATTGGATTTCGTGCAACCAGCTCAAGAAACACACATTCTGCCGAAACAGGGCCTTAGCGTGACGCGAGGGGGGCTAGGCGTCACGCGGCGCCCTAGTTCCAACAAGTTTGGTTTTGTTGCATTTTGGCCCCTGAAGTTTATGTTTGATTCTTTAAGGTGCATTTTTGATAGTTTAGGGACTTGTTTTGATATAAAAGCATAGTATAAGGTGTAGTTAAGCATGATGATCATAACCAAAGTATGTTTAAGCGTATAAATGTCATAACCAAGTATCATTCTCGTTCAAAACACGTTCAAGGCATAAGTTTAGTTTAATTTCAAGTTTAGCACATAGTTTCCAAGAATAACGATTAGACATTGATTGATTCACGAAGTCGAACATACGAGCATACATAGAATGTGTATAACATAGATGTAACAAAATATAAGCTTCATTAATGATCCAAGTCTCGGTTTGATAATGACTACAAAGAAAGGAACGATTACAAGAATACAAGGTTTCAAAAAATAGAAATACGAACAAAGCTTTCTATAAATGGAAAGTACAAAAGAGCCGGGCGTTACAATTATATCAAAAATGAATGTACGGGCTGAAAATCTATAAATGCCTTATGCATTTATTTGACCCGTTTAGCTTCTTCGATAACTTAACGACTAACAAATTATACGTCCGCAAGACGTATTTACCCCACATCCGGGGCTTATGATCCCCGGTGTTTCATTACCAAATCTATGGTTTCACGCTCTTGTGATCCCTTATTGCCAAATGCTATCTTAAACACACTTTTCCTACTTACTAAACAATTATTCGACCCCTTTGGCTCATTTATAGAATCCTCCATTTCTAATGACTACCAAACGCTTTCTAATCTAATTTTAACTCATTAAATCAAGTAGTGAACATTGTCACTTCAACTAGTACCAAACTTTATTCTAACCAATATTTAATCCATTTCTTTATCTAGTGAATTTACATCACTCTATTTTTATTCCAACGTGACTATTTACGCTATATTATCAACCAACGTATCTAATTAGCTACTTTGACTTGTTTGGCTTGTCGAGTGATTCCCATCACTTCTTAGATTTACCAAAGGACTACGATTTCACTATTTCAACATCATACCTATTTCAATTATTTCTTTTGACCCGTTTGGTTTGTCGAGTGAGTTTCATCACTTCTTAGACTCACCAAACGCAACCATTTTCGCTATAACAACATTAAACATATTTACAACTAAGCTTATCTACATAAATGTAACGAGATGACAAGTCGCGTACCTTTAAAGCGTCCCCTTCAAGCGTGTGTCCGCTCCGGCTTGTCCGCTTGAAGACTCGATTCCTTGCCTATAGAGTTCAATCAACGATTCGTTTAGAACTCTATTCATGTCTATTAACGCATAATTCACAACATCATTCAAATATGCGTTTTGTTCCGAATTTCAACATTTAATTTTCTCTTAGGCGTTCTAACAAACACCTTATGGGCATCATTTTATAAAACCATTATCAAGTTCATGACTAACTGTTTAGCCCAAAATTAAACAATTTTTGCAAGTTCATTATATCTAGTATGCATAATAACATCTAGATTCACTTCATGTAAGTCAACAACACTCGTTTAAAAATCAAATTCTTAGTGTTCTTTATCATTCTACAAAACCCATTTTACACTTAGATGGGTGACCATGAATTTCACAATTATGAACATCAATTCAACAAGTATTTGACTAGGGTTTACTCCTAGCCATATTTTCATTACTAATTTCATCTAAACATCAATCATGCAAGTTCAGATTTCGATTTCATAGGTTCATCAAGAATTCAAGAAGTAACCAAAATACGAAATTCGACATACCTTGTGATCCCCTCACTTGAGTGATCACTAGATTGATCTTGGTTTTTGATTTGAACTTGAATTGCCTTCTCAATTTGATCAATTTTGTGAGTTAGGGTTGAACTTTTGAGAGCCCTTTCTTGGCTCTGTGGATCACACGACCAGAACACACACTTAGGTGTGTGTTTTGGTGTTTGGTTTTTAATTTAATTAAAACCTTTTTCATTTTTGTCAAGTTTAGCCCCTCTACAATTCAATTCTTTTTATATAGGGTGTTTTAACCTTGTTTTCTTATTAATTCAAGGCTTATGATTAACTAGGTTACTTATTCCTAGTTACTTTATCTTGACCATAACCGACTTTTTATTTATAATATAAAATTTATATTTTTGGGGTGTTGCAAAAAAGGTAAATCTGAATCACAAGATGAAAATGAAGGTAGTTTTCATGAAGAATATCTGAAAAACTCAAAATCTGAGAAAAATTTGAATGATGATTCTAAAGGATTGATGTATACCATGATTGGATCGGACAAATTATTCTTAGATATTGTATTCCCGATTCAGAATGTGATTTCAGAAAAGATCGACAAAGTTTTCAAGATGATTGAAATTGAAAAATCTGAAATTCCAAAATTTGCTAGAAAGTGTCACAAAACTTTTTATAACAAACCTGGTTACAAGAAGAAAAACATGAAGGCTGGGTTAGGTTATAAGAAGAAACAAAGTTGGAATAAAAATAAAACGCCAAATTATCAGGCAAAAATGAACTTTGTTCACGGAACAAGTTCAGAAAAAGAGAAAAACCTCCAATTTAGACGATAGTCTAATGAAGAGTTCTATGCTCAAAAGAAAAAGCAACAACCACAGGTCAAAGATGTTTCAAAGAGAACATGTTTCAAATGTGATCAAACTGGACATCTTGCACGCAAGTGTCCAAATCTGAAACCTATTGGTGTTGAGATGAAAAAGAAGTCGGTTTATGTTCAAAAACAAAAGTCTGATGTTGTGAATCAGAAGTCAACCAAGTTTGATTCAAAGCAAACTTGGAAGCCGAAAATGTCAAAGGATGACTCACAACAAACATGGAAACCAGTGACATCCAGATTAAGAACAGCACAAAGTTGGAAAACAACAATTGATGCAACAAAACCAAATCAGTTTTGGAAACCAAAAGTTGTTGTTCAGAATTAAAATGTTCAAAAAGAGTCACATTTTTACAAAAGAGGTACTCCTAAAGGTCAAACATGGAGTGTTAAGAAACAAGTGACTTCGGTAAACGATGCTAAAATTGAAAAAGTCTTTGTATAAAACGACAAAGATTTTCCGAAGTTGAATGAAGCATATTGTGTTGAAATGCCTAAGGTAAAGCAGACCTGGGCTAAATTGTTCAAGTGATTGAATATTTGTATGTGCAGGTGCTCAAGAAAATTGAAGACTGTGAGAATGGAAATTGGAGCAGCCTGGCACAAGAGGAAGAGGCTGCTGATCCCTGCGTTGGTTAAAACAGGGAGTTTGTTTGATTTTTGTACATAAATAAACAATATTTCATAAACCCTAAAAACTGAAAAATTTAAAAAACCAAAAAATATGTTTTTATTTTGTCAAAAATTTGAAAAATCAAGAATATGTTTGTGTTTAAATTTGTCAAAAAATAAAAATTCAAAAATATGTTAATTGAATACGCCGAAACCCTCACGGCTGAACAAACATGATTAATTTCACAAGATTGAAAAACGGTTTTCAAATTGTAAAAAAAAATCAATGTTGTAAATCATGGGGGTACATTATGCTTTCTGTAAAACAGAACATGTGACGCAGAAAATGGATGGCGAGACAAAGCTATCTACATCGGTTATCAAATTTTCTTTAAATGATTTTGCATTTTAGGGGAAGTAAGAAATGTCAGAAAATCCAAAAACATTAGAAAATTTGAAAAAGCCAAAAACATGATAAAATTCAAAAAAATGAGTTTTTGTGTAAAAAGAGGAAATGATAGTACATCAGTAGACAATCATAGTACGCTAATGAAATGGAATGTTTTAATGTGATACACGGTCTCACTGATGATATGCCAGTAGGTTTTTACACGCTTAGTAGATTGTTTTCGAGATATAAACCTAAATATCAAATACTTACTTATCTCGTGGAGAACATCTCTCGGATATATGGGTAACCCCCGAAATCTTTGTACGTGGTGATATCTGGGGTATTATACCTGGACTTCTGATTTTGCGAGAGCAATAGCCTAGTCCTCATATAATACTTTGCATTGCTTTATTCATAAAGGTTACCCTCAGCATAAAAAATGATGAAACATTGAAAAATGCTAATCATGTGTTGTTGAAGAAAAGATCCCCAAACGGGACACACCTAAAAGTCGAGTCGTCATCTCTCTGCATGAACAGAAGTTCTGACCTGAGCTCTCACGGTTTCGCATTACCTGTTTACAGATATCATTAGTGTACATTCACCTGTAAGACTGAATATAGGAGTCTGGATACTGGAGTATATTCTGAGGTGGGACACGCGAATAAGTTCAGTCATTAAAACACTAATTCCGTATCTCGAATCAATTGAAGTTTGTGTGAAAATTTAAGTGGATCAATATACTGACAATCTAATTGAATCATTTAGAACTTAAAGTGTTTAAAAGCTCAACGGTACTAGTGATTTGTCAAAAAAAAAACTGATATGATCCTCTGACACGAACTCAAACAAAAATATTGTCTGTAAATATGTTTGTAAATATTTCCTTACTGCTTTATGTTTTAGAAAATTGCAAAAATATTTTGATTATATTTTATTTTCGACAACCGATATCTGAATGTTGAGTTTCAAAATCTAAGTATGCTGATTGTGTTTCTGAAATAAAACAAGTTCATTAATTTGAAACTTGAAGTTTTAATCAAAAATCAAAAACAGTTTATGAAGTCTCCAAGGTCATTAATTTGGACTTGGATGATTAACTGTGAGGGATATGGATGCTCATATTGTTAAAATATGTAAAAGAGCCAGTTTCCGATCCGGTTCGCTGAAACTGCCAATTCAATAAAGATTGTTGATAGGGGGAGAGAATTAAGTATTTCTGGATATATTCATATTATTATTTCTTAGTTCCAGGATCTTAATAGAGCCAGAATACGATTCCTAGACAATTGGATGATCAAAATGTTTTACTTATAAATGTCTGAGAATTGCAGATGTTGTACCAGACTATGATCCCGACAGCCAAGTCTAAGGGGGAGTCTGAAGACGAGCTCAACGCAAGAGGAAGCGTGCATTCAAGGTGCCAGGAAACTATCCTCAAGGAGCTTGTAATCGGAAAGCCAGGTGACGATCCCAAAAGCACGGAAGCTTGACGAAAGGGGGAGCCTGAAGAGTTTACTGAAAAGTGGAGAAGCTGAAGCTGAAGACAGATCCACGGGGATTCTGTTCAAGCAAGAGGGAGTCTGTGTTGCTGAAGGAGTTAAAGCTTCAAGAAGACTCAGAGAGAGAGAAAGACAAAACGCTACGAATTTGTTTACGGATTGACTGCGGCAATATCCAAGGGGGAGTCTGTTAGTGCATTAATGTCTATCGCCTCCGTCAATTCCGTTCGTAGCAGAAACAGAAGAAGTTTAGTGCTTTTATTGTTATATTTTAGTAAAAGGCAAGGTGGCATTTCTGTAATAATGAGGAATCTCATTAAACCCCTTGGCCTATAAATAGGAAGCTTAGATGTTAAGTTTAGAACTTTTGGAGACTTTTGCCACATTTGCTAGTTGGAGAGCTTTGGAGCTAGAGAGAGAAACTAGAGAGAGAAAAGCAAAAGGTGATTCAGGTGCTTTGTACGATTTCAGATCTGTTTATAGAATCACAGATTATATTACGTCTCGTGTGTTCGGTCACGTTCGTGTACGGATTCCGCACGTCACACGTTCGGTTCGCAATCGTTTCGGAGTCAAAACCGGTCCTAACAATTACATTTATTTAACCCGTGTAATACATAGAGTTTTTAAAGGTATAACTTTTTTAATTATCTGGTATATACAATTACATTTATTCAACGCGTACAATACTCGAGATTCTTAAACATATAACTTTTTATTAGTTAATATATAAAATCACGTTTATTCAACTCGTGTAATAAACGAGATTTTTAAAGTTATATTTTTTATTATTTAGTATAAAAATTATATTTATTTATTCCGTGTAACATACGAGGTTATAACCTAGTAATTTTTTATTTTCAAGTTAAATATTTTTTTTCAAGTTAAAAATTTCAGATTTTTTAATTGAGATTTTCAAGTTCTCACATTTAATTGAGATTTTTTTAATTATTCATTTATATTTTTAATTATTTGTTTATATTTAAATTATGTTGAAAGACCTCAAGCCGTGTTGAAAGTTCTCAAGTCGTGTTGAAAGATCATAAGCCAAGCCAAACCGCTACACTAAAAGATCTCAAGCTGTGTTGAAAGTTCTCAAGCTGTATTGAAAGATCATAAGCCAAGCCAAGCCGCTACACTGAAAGATCTCAAGCCGTGTTGAAAGATCTCGGACACGTGGCAATCATGGATTGGTTGACTTGAAAGGATTTTTTTAAGCTGTTTCACGAGATTGAAAAGGCTCGTAAAGCCGTTTCAATTGGCTATTTCTGAAAAATTGACTAGCCAACGGCTATTTTGAAGATTTTCCCAATTAAAAAGTTGTCAAAAAAGTGCAAAAACACACGATGTATTGGATTGGGTAAAATATCAAAAATACTCTTATGACCAAGTTATTTGGTTAGAGAAATAGGGCGACGTGACTAATTCTAAACCATATATTTGGTATTTTCCAATTCACTTGAGATATTACGTTAGAATTAGCCTATATAGATATATAATCGTGTGAGATTTAATGGGAAACCCGAAAAAAATGAGAAACAAAAAAACTACTAGTTTTACATGTAAAAAACTTATTAAAATCATTTTTAAATAGAATTTTTTTTACAGATTTGCTTTAAAACTTTTGCACATAAACACAAGTAGAAGTCATTTTAACTAGAGTTAATTTCCAAAATCGTCCCTGAGGTTTGGGCATGTTTGTCATTTTGGTCCAAAATGACACTTTTGTACCAAATTGCCCCCAACGTTTGTAACTTTTGCCATTTTCATCCAAACCACTTAGTTTATTTTTTCTGTTAAGTTGAGGATATTTGGATAAAACTGGCAAATATAAAGCCACAGGGACAATTTTGACAATTTACTCAAACCCTTTTTAATTTCTTTTATTTAATTATTTTTGTTTCATATATAATAAAAAGAATGTACATGGAGTTTTTCGAAAAAAAATAATAGTTTTGTCACATAATTTTTATAAATTTTCATCCAAATCACTAACTCAGTTTATTTTTTCTGTTCAGGTGAAGGGTGTTTTAAATTTTGTAAGTTAAGGCATAAATTAATTTTCAGCTTCTTTATATAAATCAGTTTTATAAAGACAAAACGTCATTGGTGTGCAACACATAACAATCGATTACAACTTTTAGTATTTATCAGTTGTAGAGATAGAAAAAAATTGTAAAACGTTACATGTTTTTTAAATGTGTTGAGCACCTAGGAAATATGTTGGTAGAAATAAAATATTTATTTAATTAAGATTATGAGGGTAACTAACTAATACTTATTTTTAGTGGCTTGAGTAAAGAAACTTTTGGTTCATAGCATTATAATTACAATGGTGGGTAATTTTAAGGTTTCGTAATGATACATTGTTTGATTAAGGGGGTGGGGTGGCTTCTGTTTTTCCTTAGGAGCGAATTTAAAATTGTAGAAGATGAATTACAAACTTAGTACATATGATAAGATTTTTTTTATTTGACCTTTTTCAATAAGGTTACCAGCATTTTAGTTTTATAAAATTTAGAGGTTTAAGTAGATTTTATTTTTATAAAACTAATCTATATAAAAAATTAGAAATTAATTTCTGTCTTAGTTTATAAACATCCTTCGCCTTAATAGAAAAATTAACTTAGTTAGTGGTTGGATGAAAATTTATAAAAATTATGTGACTAAACTATTATTTTTTTTTTCTAAAAACTCCATGTATTTTCTTTTTTATTATATTTGTAACAAAATTAATTAAATAAAAGAAATTTAAAAGAGTTTGAGTAAATTGCCAAAATCGTCCCTGTGGTTTTATATTTGCCAGTTTCATTCAAATATCCTCAACCTAACAGAAAAAATAAACGAAGTTAGTGGTTTGGATGAAAATGGCAAAAAGTGACAAATGTTGGGGGCAATTTGGTACAAACGTGTCATTTTAAACGAAAATGGCATACCTGCCCAAACCTCAGGGACGATTTTGGCAATTAACTCTTTTAACTAAAAGAAAGTTAGTTTGTACAAATCCTTTTTTTACGATTTTTAAATTGTTTAAAATTTTTTTAGTTAAAACAACTTCTACATGTGATATAAAAAAATATTTTTTTACATTTAAGAATAAATTCTTTTTATAAGTTGTTTAACTTGTGTACCCATGGTTTCCTAATTTTTCATTTTTGTGATTCTCATATATATATATATATATATATATATATATGTAGGGTAGGGCTAGATAGAAAACCCTATCTATATAAAAAACCCTAGAAAACCCAACCTCCCGACATTTTTTTTTTGAAAAAAATAACACATGTAATATACATGTTTTTAAGAGTTTCGGGCCAAAAAAATCAAAAAAGCGCCTAAGGGATAATTAAAAAAAAAAATTCAGCAACTTTCAGCATTTTTGTCTAACACGTGTTAGGCGCTGAATTTTGTTTATTTTTTTAAAAAAAATCCCTTCGGCGCTTTTTTGTTTTTTTTTGGCCCAAAACACTCTAAAACATGTATATTACATGTGTAATTTTTTTCAAAAAAAAAATGTCGAGAGGTTGGGTAAAAATGGGGGGAGATTTGGGTTTCCAGAGTTTTCTAAGAATTTTAGGGTTTTTTGTCTAGTATTACCCTATATATATATATATATATATAGAGCCGCTAGAATGAGAACCACCTCGAGTTGTAAGAACCGCGAGAACTACACCCCACGGAGCGCCGTTCGCCGCGATTTTTTTTTTACAAGTAGATGTGTGCATTATAAACACGGCCGTAAAAAATCACGGCGAACGGCGCTCCGTGGGGTGTACTTTTTTACACCTCAAGTTTGGTGAAAAAAAAAGAAAAAAGAAAAAAAATTAAAAAACACCAAACTTGAGGTGTAAAAAAGTACACCCCACGGAGCGCCGTTCGCCGTGATTTTTTACGGCCGTGTTTATAATGCACACATCTACTTGTAAAAAAAAAATCGCGGCGAACGGCGCTCCGTGGGGTGTAGTTCTCGCGGTTCTTACAACTCGGGGTGGTTCTCATTCTAGCAGCCCCCTATATATATATATATATATATATATATATATATATATATATATATATATATATATATATAGGAGGAGTCGGATAGAAAGTGGGTTTTTCCTAGAAAGTCTAGGAAGCAATCAGAATGCGACATGTGGCATTGAAGATTTTTAACTAGAAGGGCAATTGTGTACTTTCACATTCTATTTTTATTTTTGGAATTTATCTTCATTAACTAACTATCCACGTCCATATTTGTAACCGTTTTTCTACATGATTTTCTGAATAATTTGTTTTTGAAATCTAAACCAATCGCACATTCCATTGTTCAGAAGATTACTGGAAACTATCAGCATGTTCTTGGTGCTGTGTTTTAACATTTTGCAGGGCTAAAGTCAATTTTTTATAGATCCCATAATATAAAGGTGTGACAACTGTCAAATTTCCATGCATCCATACAATTAATTAACTATGATTAGTGCTTAATGGCTATGCTGAATTACAATTACTGCTTTCTGATTGCTGCATCATACTTACATGTGCATCACATATTGCATACTGTCACATCATTTATCACATACAAACTTTAGTGACATAAACGATGCACAAAGCACAGTTAGCACAATTAGCGGATAACTCAGAAAAATGCTGACGATGTCAGTACATAGACAAACAGTGATTTGAAACCTCGTATGGGCCAGAGACAAGGTTTTACACTAGTATGGTGTGTAGGGAAGTAAGGACCATAAAACTGCCTCACTAGGTGATAGTTTAAGTGTCGGAAAGTGCCTAAAACCCACTAAAAGTGCAGAATTCTGCATATTTCAGCAAAATTCAGCTTTTTAACAAGCTAGTTATGTGCAAAAATATGGCAAAATGGTCCTGAATGCTTTCCTAAGTGTCAGGAATTAAAAGTGTCACAAAAGGTAACATAAAGAACACTACATAGAGTGGTTTGACACTTTAACGAACCGGTATCTAATCAAACAACCGGACATTACACGAAACACCAAAATATTGCTAAAAACATTGTTTTATTATTTCTGAGCTAGTTATGATCCCCGAATACCTTAACACACTATATAATACACCATACACTTAGACACTAACTAATACCCTTAACTTCTAACTATGTAATCCAACTTACCATTCAAAGTTACACAAGACCCCCCCCCCTTCATATTTACGGTCACCAAGGGGAGTGGCCCACCCCAAATCTTCTCTTGATCTCCTAGATTACATATGCTCTTGCTTAGATTTGTTAAGATTGTGTTTGTACTATTAGAGACATTAAACCCATTGGATAAAAGGGATCAGAGTTTATAAAATGGACCATGAACTCATCATTCTCACACCACACAAACATCTCCATCTCTCTCCTTCTCCCTCTCCCCTCTACGGCCGAGAATCATACCCACACCACCACCACTTTTCATCCACCATCCAACCATTTCAAGGTCATTCTAAGGTGTAAAGAGCCATACAAAGGAGCTTGGTGCTTGTGAATCTTGAGGGACCTTCATCAATTGCTTTTATCCATCACTTTTGTCATCACCATCATCAAGTGTTCTTCCCTAGCTTAGAGCTAGTAGTAAGACCCTCATAACCTTTGTTACTCCTAATTTTGATTGGTTAAAAGATGTTAAACATTGATTATCTTGATGAACACTAAAAGACATAATCATAAATCTTGAACATAAGCTTGAAATATGATGAGATCATGATGAAACAATGTTGTTTAGTATATGTATGATGTTTGCTTGTTATTTACTAGAGATATTGATGTTGATCATCATAAGGAACTTGCTAGATTGTGATTAAACACATGATCTAGCAAGCTAGAGGATGATTATGTGATACCACAAGATGATCATCCTCATGTATAAGCATGAACTTGAATAATAAGATGATTTCTTGAAAAATAATAAACAAAGTAAGCTAGTAATCTCATGGATCTAAGATTTATGAATGGTATTTCGAAAGAACCAAGTTCAAAATATGATTTTCAGAAAATATTCGTTCTTACTTAAATAAACACTATTTTTAGTGGTAAAACAAGTGTATAAACACTTATGAAACAAGAAGATCTCACAAAGAAACGTTTTTGTAAAATATGTTTACAAGTTGTAAACACCTAAATTCTTTAATAATGATTTTTTTAAAGGAATAAATACACTTTAAAGAGTAACTAAGTCTACTAAAAACATTACCAAGTTACTACAAGTTTTTGTGAAAGATCAAGTTCATGTTGTTATGTAAATTGAATAGTTTTTGCACTTGGTAAGTGTAAGTTGTTTAGGGATTGATTGTTGATTGTTAGTGATGATTTTTGAAAAGAAAATGATATGATTCAATAGCATGGACACCTCCATTTTTAGGGGAAAGTATGGCAAAATTTTCTAAAAATATAAACACTTAAAGAAATATTTTTCTAACAAATATTTACTAGTGTATTTTAACTATGGTTCTCAATATAAACTTTGCCATAATTTTTGTAACAAAAATACAAATATTGGAGGTTGGTTTTATAAATAAAAATGGGTAAATATATATTTAGAATATATATACATATTAAGACACTTGTGATTATTTGTATACTTTGGGAAATAGTTATATTATTTTAGGGTAAAATAATATAACTTAACAAAATGCCAAGAGAAATTACAATCCAAAATAATACCCAAAAATCACAAGGAATAAATGTATATAAGTTACACACTTAAATATTGTGAAACCGAACGCAAGAACGTAACTTATAAAATATTCCGGAGAATACCGTTATAAATATATTTTTGGTAAATAGTATTTTGGATACAAAAGATGTGAAAATATGATTTTTTTTTTGTAAATATTACTAAGTTATATCATATTTTCAACAAGGAGAAAATATATTATTTTTGGGAAATAAAAATATATTTTCTTGAATATTTAGAAGATGTATGATTTTTGAGAAAAAAATATATATTTTCTTGAAATACATTATTTTTAGACAAAATGAGTTTACATATATATTTTCTAAAGTGAGACTTGAAAATATATTAGTTTGGAACTACAAATACTAGAATACGAAGATACATGTATGAGATACCCCCATCCTTGGGAAGGAAATACGAAAATAAATACTTGAGAAGTATTGTTACAAAAATATTGATTAAACAACTATTCCAAAATTAAATATAATTTAAAGTTAAAATAATTATTATTTTAACAAGTGATTATAACTTGGAATAATATTGGGAACATAAGGAACGTAACTCAAGAACGTAAATACAAAGGCAAGGCAAGGCACGACCCGTTTGTCTAGTAGACATTGGTACATTGTAGGGAGTCGTGTTCGCTGAGGAGATTTGGGTTACGATTCTGAAGACGCAATACAGTGAGTTCATGTCTCCCTTTTCTTTTAACTGTTTTCAGTTTTATACTTCGGGGGTGAAATACATGTTACAATTATTACAAACGTTTTATACATGGTATGGTTAGCTAAGGAGGGTTACTGCTAGATCGTGTGAATGGGTAGGGCGATTAAGGCCATCAATCCTCGTTGTAAGACCGAGGGGCATGAGTGATAGATCTATTTGGGTGTAGCGAGCCCCACCCGTGAGTCCGTCGAGTGGACCATGTGGTGACTATGTCTTACAGCCGGAGGCCCGGTGCAAGTCTGCTAGGTTTGAGTCTTCCTGCATCACTTCACACATACCATTGGCTTTGCAACCCAGTGGTGATCTGTTTTTCCTTATTGCTGCATGCCAGGGACTTACATACATACTTACAACATTTCAAAGGTTTATACATACACACAAACGAACACATGAACTCGCTCAACTTTTGTTGATGTTTTTCAAACTACATGTATTTCAGGGAAATTGTAAAGTGGATCTGGCAGGCGTTGGAAGTTTTTATGTTGCTTTAAGAATAAAGATGTCATCCATGGTCTTTGAGATTGGTCAGTGTGTCTCTTTCCTGGACGAGACACGCCTTCCAAACCTTGGTGCTGTTTAATATCTTTTGATGAGTCTTTAGTGAACTCATAAGCATTTTGTATGATTGTAAAAACTAAATTTGAAATCTATGTTTTAAAACAATGTTGTTATGTTTTAAA
This sequence comes from Helianthus annuus, assembly GCF_002127325.2. Taxonomy (NCBI): domain Eukaryota; kingdom Viridiplantae; phylum Streptophyta; class Magnoliopsida; order Asterales; family Asteraceae; genus Helianthus; species Helianthus annuus. The sequence goes on along the minus strand of NC_035438.2, from coordinate 132,664,530 downwards.
CTTATTTAATGGAGGACAAACCTATGGTTTTATCATATAGTTGATGTTATGAATGAATGCAATGATATTAAGAAAGTCACACCATAATCACGCTTCCGCAAAAGTCAGGGTGTGACAAAAGGTGGTTTTGTAATAGGTAGATTACTGTTTTTTTAGATATTGTTGTTGTGTTTTTAACTTCCATCATCATGTTTTTCTTCAAAGTTAACTAGTTATCAGTCTGGAAACCATCAACATGTGCTTGGTGCTGTGTTTTAACAGTTAGAGTGCTAAAGTCAATGTTTTTTTATAGATCCCATAATATAAATGATTGTCTGATCTTCCTGGCCGCTGGATGCCCAACATTTTCCAAATACATTGACAAAGCATCGCCCTGCATGATAAACATTTTCATCAGATTGTGTTTTATTTTGATGTACCACCCTAGATTATCCAGATTGTGTTTTAATTTGAATTGTGTTTTAACTACACAATAGTGGTGATGAGCAATCATGTAGTAGAACATTAACCTGTGTTTTAAGTTGTTAATAGTAGACATAAGGTATCATTCAGTATGCAATGTGTTTTAAGCTCATAACTTTATACACAGAGGACTTCATGCAGTATCAAATCAAATTGTGTTTTAAGTTATTAACATAGGGCATATGATTTGTAAAACACACCCACATACACATTTTAGGCTTCAGATGTACCCAACTCCAGTATGATTCTAAAACACACCAACATAAACACACCGTAAAACACATTTACCTTAAACACAGCTACAAGTCATTATGATTGTAAAACACACCCATATAAACACATTATAAAACACAGTTCACTTTTGGGATTTCAGATGTACCCAAATCAAGTATGATTGTAAAACACACCCACATAAACACATCGTAAAACACATTTATCTTTAAACTTTAAACCTACCATAATCATGAGTAAAAACACATTTATCGCTATTGAAATTTAAACCTACCAACCTCTTTACGTTGAAACACATACCTGCGACTACGAGGTCTTTCGAACGGCTTCCGGCAACTGATCCAGTGTTCTCCATCCTTTCTAAAGTTTTCTGTTTTTTAAATCTCTTGCCTGCAACCAAGAAATCACGTCAATGTCAAACACCAAGCACCAGTAATCGCCTTGTAAAAAACGTAGCACAATGATATCTTGATCTTACGTATATAGAAGAAGGAAAATCTATTATCTTCATCCATGATTTTAGGTATATTTAGTATGATTTTGGGGGTTATCGAATGTGGGTTTAGAGAGAGAGGGAAATTCGCGTGGAAATAGGGAGTTGAGATTGACTGATGGTTATTTGATTGATTTAAAACACGGTCATTGACAAAATTGCTCCTAATCTTTTAAAACAATCAATTAAATAAACTCAAATATTACAATATTGCCATTGATTTAATCTCAATCTTTAAACACACCTATTGGATGACCCAGATCGCTTCCTAGACTTTCTAGGAAAAACACACTTTTCGCAGGATCCCCACTTATATATATATATATATATATATATATATATATATATATATATATATATATATATATATATATATAGGTAAAGTGTACTGTACAAATGCTCTTATCGTACATTACGTACGCTACAATCTCAGCCGTCAGATCATCTTCCCGCATTTTAAAAATCGCATGTTGTTTTTTTATAACAATTTGCGCATGTGATAATTTTTGATGAATTCGCATGTTGTTTTTTTTTTGTACCAATTTCGCATGTGATAATTTTTGATAAAATAGCATGTTGTTTTTTTATAACAATTTCGCATGTGATAATTC